>NC_057795.1:694522653-694726998 GCF_018294505.1 Triticum aestivum
CGATCGAGTGGATCGGAGTGAGGAGGAGGGATTGGGGATTTTCTTGCGGGGACGGAGGAGCGAGAGAGCACCTGACCCTGACCAGGAGACGGACAAGCTCCGGGGCTCGGGGAGGAAATACTGGGGAACCCGGGGTGCCCCACGGCAAAGATGGCGGGTCGGGGTGGAGTCCCCCCTCCTTTTCCCTTTTTTTTTTTTGCCCCTTCTATAAAAAAGGGACTTACTTTATTTTAGAATTCCACAATGAGACACTGAATTTTCTAGCAATTATACTACTCCGATCCGAAATAAGAAAGAACCCTCAAATTATTTTGAGAACCCGTCGACGACGAGGTGGCTATGGTGACTTCGTAAATTTCAAGATGATATATCGGCTCGGTCTTTCGGAGATGATCATAGGGGCAGAGTGTTCGTGTGTGCGTTCATAGGGATGAGTGTATGCGTGCGTTTATGAGTGCTTGCGTCTGTACTGTTTAAAAAAAAAACTCTCTTTCCCAAAGCCAACAAACCTCAACTAGCAGCACATCTCTTTCACCTTCCTCCCATTTTTAGTTTGGGGATGTGTCTACTCCTACATGCCGTCATCAAAAGGAATTCTTCCAATGGCCACACATTTTGATTTGGTAGTTTCATCGGATGATTTACATTCGAGCTCGCGGAACCACCTTACTGTTGTTGTTGAGTTACACGTTTCTGCTTCCGTCGATGTAGGATTTTCGGTCCTCCGATGAGCCGGATCGACGGTTTCTAATATAATGGTAGACTTTTTATCCGATGAGGGTGCCTATGACCTCCTCATGCACGGGCCTGACAAGGATGGCCTTGTTGCTCTCATTTGGTAGCTAGATGGCTTCTTCTCACTCTCTTCTTCACTACAAAGTTCTCCATAATCTTCGTGGAGTTCTATCCGATGCAATCTTCTTTTGCGGTGTGTTTTGTTGGGAGACGATGAATTGTGGGTTTATAATCAGATTATTCATTGAAAGTAATTGAGTGTTTGTTGTACTTTATTATGCATGATTGTTATTGCTTTGTATTTCTCTCCGATCTATTCGTTTGGCTCGGCCAACTAGATTGATTTATCTTCAAACGGAAATGTGCTTTGTAATGGGTTCAATCTTCCGGTGTCCTCGCCTCATGACAGAGGGGGTAGCGAGGAAGTTTGTATTGTTGCCGCTAAGGGTAAAACGACGAGGTTTATTCATATTGCTTGAATTTGTTCTGTCCATATTATGTCATCTTGCTTCATGCATTGCTCTGTTTGTTATGAACGTAATATCATAGATGCATGCTAGATAGCGTCGATTGGTGGAGTAATAATATTAGATGCAAAATCATTTCGGTTTACTTGTCACGGACGTAATGTCTATATACATGATCATTACCATGAATAACATCATAACTATGTGCTTTTATATCAATCGTCCAACAGTAATTTGTTCACCCACTTCAAAAGAGAAAACTCTAGTAAAATCTATGGCACCGGTAATACTTTTATCATATTACAAAAACAAAAAAAATACCTTGACGCGATTTATTTACTTTTATTTTGTTTTGTAATTTATATATCTATTACTACCAGATTTGATCCTTACAAGTAACGAGTTCAAGGGGATTGACAACCCTCTTACCCGTGTTGGGTGCAAGTATTTGCTCTTATGTGTGCAGATGTTCTTCACTAGGCTTGGTGTGATTCTTCTATTGGTTTGATAATCTTGATTCTCACTGAGGGAAATACTTATCAGCTACTACATTGATTCACCCTTCCTCTTCGGGGAAAATCCCAACGCAACTCACAAATAGCAGTTAGGATGTTTAATCCTCGCAGACGTGGTTGTCGCCCGGGTGGCGGTCTTCTTCTTCGAGTTTGTCTTCCTGGGCCCGATTCTTCTCGAGTTTGTCCATGTGGACATATTCGATAGAGCATGCCAATTATTGTTTGTGTGAAAAAATAATACTCATATTGAACGCCACAATAATAGTTACCCGAACTCAACCTCCTAGCTCTTTATTGACTTATGTATGAAACTTGAAGAAAATTCACTGTTGCCCTATGTTATCCTTAGTCAAATTCGCAGTTGCCTCATCTTTTTCCCGGATAGTCTCTGACATGTCCCACCACTATAACATTTTGCCTCCTTCTATACTTGTCATCAACACTTTGTCATGTGGAGTGAACATCACAGAATATATGACCATGTACTCTCTCAACTTTTGATAATTTCAGACTTTCTGCCACTTTCTTAGATTCTCCATGGTCAACTCTCGTCCATTAACCGACACCGATAGACCCAATCACAAACTTGAACCGACTACTCGTCAACACTGCTTCAGCAACCTCTGCACACTTTGTCTGACCAACAGTGCCTTGTCCTATCGTTGTGCCCCATGCTTACCGTAAGCCTCGTCGCTATCATTGCGTCAAAGCCCCTCCTGTCTTGGTCGAGTCTGCAGGGCCATGGACCCACACCACTCAAACCCTACCACAACCAGTCATCGTCGACCGATGCCGAGTATCAAGTTTCCTTCAGACCACTAGGCCCTATTCCGAACCGCGAGTCTCTCTCTTTACCGGTGAAATAGGCCTCGACTCTCCAGGCTCTTGCGTTGTAGCCTCTCCATCAGTATAGAGTGAATTCGTCCACCAGACTCCAGCTCGACCTTCAACATGACTCTATGTAGCCGCGCCATGCTACCCCATGCTACCTCTTGAGCATGCGTTGGTTTTCCCTTGAAGAGAAAAGGCTGATGCAGCAAAGTAGCGTAAGTATTTCCCTCAGTTTATGAGAATCAAGGTATCAATCCAGTAGGAGGTTACACGCAAGTTGCCTTGTACCTACACAAACAAATAAGAACCTTGCAACCAATGCGATAAAGGGGTTGTCAATCTCTTCACGGCCACTTGCAAAAGTGAGTTCTGATAGAGATAATAAGATAACTATTTTTGGTATTTTTATGATATAGATTGGAAAATAAATATTGCAAAATAAACGGCGGTAGAAATAGCAAATTGATAAGAAAATAATATGATGAAGATAGACCTAGGGGTCATAGGTTTCACTAGTGGCTTCTCTCAAGATAGCATAATTTACGGTGGGTGAACAAATTACTGTCGAGCAATTGATAGAAAAGTGCATAGTTATGAGAATATCTAGGCATGATCATGTATATAGGTATCACGTCCGCGACAAGTAGACCGAGACGATTATGCATCTATTACTATTACCCCACACATCGACCACTATCCAGCATGCATCTAGAGTATTAAGTTCATAAGAACAGAGTAACGCATTAGGCAAGATGACATAATGTAGAGGGATAAACTCAAGCAATATGATATAAACCCCATATTTTTATCCTCGATGGCAACAATACAATACGTGTCTTGCTGCCCCAGCTGTCACTGGGAAAGGACACCGCAAGATTGAACCCAAAGCTAAGCACTTTTCCCATTGCAAGAAAGATCAATCTAGTAGGCCAAACTAAACCGATAATTCGAAGAGACTTGCAAAGATATCAAACCATACATATAAGAATTCAGAGAAGAACCAAATATTGTTCATAGATAATATTGATCATAAACCCACAATTCATCAGATCTCGACAAACACACCGCAAAAAGAATTACATCGAATAGATCTCCAAGAGAATCGAGGAGAACTTTGTATTGAGAACCAAAGATAGAGAATAAGCCATCTAGCTAATAACTATGGACCCGAAGGTCTGTGGTAAATTACTCACACATCATCGAAGAGGCTATGGTGTTGATGTAGAAGTCCTCCTGACCGATTCCCCCTCCGGCGGAGCACCGGAAAAGGCCCCAAGATGGGATCTCACGGGTACAGAAGGTTGCGGCGGTGGAAATAGGGTTTCGTGGTGCTCTCGGATGTTTTCAGGGTATATGATTATATATAGGCGAAATAAGTAGGTCGACAGAGCCATGAGGGGCCCACGAGGGTGGGAGGCGCGCCTATCCCCCCGGGCGTGCCTCCCTACCTCGTGGCTGCCTCGTTGCTTCCTTGACGTCCACTCCAAGTCTCCTGAATTGCGTTTGTTTCAAAAATAACTCTTCCGAAGGTTTCATTCCGTTTGTATTTCGTTTGATTTTTTTTCTGCGAAAACACTAAAATAAGCAAAAAAAAACAATTTGCACTGGGCATTTGGTTAATAGGTTAGTCCCAAAAATAATATAAAAATACATAATAAAGCCCATTAAACATCCAAAACAGATAATATAATAGCATGGGACAATAAAAATTTATAACATTGGAGACATATCACCCCACGCCCCGCTACTTCACGCTCTCAGGTGTACACTACCTTGAATCAACCATGCGCCATAGTCTTGTCGAAGCCACACAAGCCCCCAGACCCGCACCACGTGTTTCCACGCCTAGAAGTCGGCCACCATCAGTATCATGCTCCTATGTCGTCGTTGCTAAAATCACTGCCATCTTCTTCTTGACCAACATCCATATCGATCCATCAGACTATCCAGTCCGGCCCAGGCAAAATTATCTGACTGCAGCATGCTCCGCCGCACATCATGCCTGCCCCAGACATCTCCGTGTCTTCCTTGACGCCATGTGCATGCATGATCCCGTCGCGATGTGCTCTAGACTCCTCCAAACCTTGTACACACGTCTCCATCACGTCACGCACACCACAAACCCTCACGCTACATATTCATACACAACCATGAACAAAGAACTAAAGCCACACTCCACCATATAATCCTTCCCGTGTGCACATGAAATTTCTCAGCCCGAGCTCAAATGAGCTCGGTGAACAGTAAAATCCAAAATAATTGAAAAAAAATCTGAATTGTTTTTGTACAAACATTGACAAAACTTTTACGTTCTCACAAAATTTCATCTTGAAATCATGTTTTTGAAAGTCGTGGCAAAAAAATATCGATGCTCCAAACGTGTTATTTTTTAAAGCATTTTGGAGTGTTGACTTTGTTTTTTTTCCACAAATTCCACAAATATCTTTTCAAGCTAAAATTTTGCAAGCATGTAAAACTTTGGTCAATGTTTGCATAAAAAAATTCAGATTTGTTTGATTTTTTTCCATTTTTTTGGATTTTACTGTTTATCAATGAGCTCGGGAGCAGAAGATGGCTTTTGTTCGCGTGTGCACTTCACCGTTAAGATAACTCCACCACCACGTGCTAGGTTGTAGGTCAATTAGCCTTTTCTATCTTTTCTCTGATGGATAGCACCGGTCCTCTCTGCCACACATGCATGGCTCCAAACAATGGAGCTCCATTGGGGTCCACCACGCAGGAGAGACTCTAGGGCGGCGGGTGGCGATTGCATGGCGATCGCCTTCCACTGCTAGGGTTAGGGTTTCGAGCTGCGAGGGTGAGGGTGGATACGGTGGTTCTCGAGGGAGGCGACTGCGCGGCCCTTACGACCGACCGGTGTTTCTTCTTCTGCGCTGCTGGTTGCGCGGATGGCTGCTGGTTGCGCGGATGGCTGCTGGTTGCGCGGATGGCAGAGAAGGTTGTGGAGAAGATGTCTAGGGTTTCGGGGCATACGGGCTCAACTTCTAAGGAGGCGGCGGCGGCGGCTACCCCGATGGTGCAAAACAGCGTAAGGGCATCGATTGACGATGCAAACAAGAAGAAATCCTCAGGCCAATCTGGCCACGCTGCTGGTATGGGGACGACTCAAAGGGGAAACGCGACTGATAGGCAGGGGGATGCAGGGGCACTGGCCTCGGGCATGAAGAAAACCCTAGCTACAGATGACACCGGGTCGACAACACCGCATCGCAAATCAGATGGTTCGGCTAGCCGGATCTCTTCAAAATCCCCAGAGGAGTGCAAAACCCCAGACCCTACATCGAGCCTTTCAGCGAGGCTGGGAGGTATGGTGCTTTTGGACAAGGAGGCACAGGGCTTTGTGTTCGACGAACCAGAGAAGGTGAGCGCCAGGAATTTTCGCTGGTCAGCAGTGGGGAAGGTGTGCTCGGCGAGGCCGATGATCATGAGCGCTGTTGAACGAGCAATGCAAAGGGCATGGGGGTTACACAAGGTAGCCAAGTTTATGGATCTGGGCTCTAATATCTTTGAGGTACACTTTGGGAGTGAGGGAGATTGGAAACATGCTATGTTCAATGGACCGTGGCAATATGATTTCAGTGTACTGATCTTGAAGGAGTATGAGGGCAAGACTAGACCGTCAGAGATGTTGTTCGATAAAACCGATGTTTGGGTTCGGGTGGATGATCTACCACTAGATAAGAGGACGAAATCATTTGATAGAGCCCTAGGGAATTGGCTGGGGGAGATAGTAAGGGTGGACACTAACAAAGATGGCATTGCAAGGGGACAGTTTCTTCGAGTCAGAGCCAAGATAAATGTCTATGAACCACTTGTGAGGGGTTTTAACCTCAAAACATCTAGAGAGGATAAGCTGGGTACCTGGTTTGACTTTTATTATGAGAAGGTGCCTCATTTCTGTTTTGAGTGTGGGCCGATGGTTCATGCAGGAGGGGTGTGCGTCGCTCCAGTGGACTCGGCCGAACAGTGGGGCGGCTGGCTTAGGGCGTCGCCAGGAAGGGCGAGTGGAGCAAAAGGTGGATCCCATGGACCGGCTGGGAGCAGTAACAGCTGGAATAGTAGGCGCACGGGCGACAGCGACCCAAGGCTCCAAGGCAAGGCTGACAGAGCAGATGCTCCCACGAAACGTAACCTGCAAGAGGAGTTTTCTAGATCAGATGCCGCACGCACTGGCGGTGGCGCAAAAGCTGAGAGAGGAGAAGTTACGAGCCCTTTGAAGGAGAAAGATAAGGTGTCAAGAAAGGAGGGACATGATCTCAGGCAAGACTTAGAGAAAATAAAGGAGTGGGATCTGCGGCATAAGCTAGAAGAGCAACAACGTTATACAAACAGCTCATGGGAGAGGCAGGAGGAAAGAAGGGGCGATCAGGGTGGGAGTCAGTTTTATATGCATAAGGGATTTCTTAGGAGAAATGATGGAAACAATGAGAGGGAGGGGTATGGGGACAAGGAGGGAAGAAGAAGATGACATTTTGTTAGAAGACCCAGAAAGGAGTACAGGCCGGTGCAGCAAAGTTATCATTCATCAAGGTTTGAACAGGAAGGAAGGAAGAGAGGGCCTAGGCAGTATTGGGTAGCAAAACATGATCCTGATAAGCAAATGTCAAATGATGAATTCATCAGAGATACTAGAAGGAAGACGTCCAATGTGTTTGATCGGCTCTCGGAGAACAATGATTCATCGGCGGACCCCGATGAGGGGGGCCGCCGGTCGCAATGAATTTCTTGGCCTGGAACTGTCGAGGATTGGGGTTGGACTCGACGGTAGGCGAACTCAGGGACCTGATACGGTCATACAACCCAGCGATGGTTTTTCTTTCTGAAACAAAAAAGAAAGCGAGGGCGATGGAAAAGCTTAAGTGGAGTTTGGGTTTTAGAAGCAGAGTTGCGGTTGATTGCCAAGGTTTGAGCGGAGGGCTAGCTCTTTGGTGGAGAGATAATGTGCAGGTTAACATTAGGCCATGGTGCCAATATTTCATCGATGCGGAAATGGTTTGGGAGGGAAAGACCTATAGATTCACTGGTTTCTATGGGGAACCCAAGACAGACTTGCGCAAAAAATCATGGGACGCAATCAGGTTCCTTAAAGCACAAGATGATCTTCCTTGGATTTGTGTAGGGGACTACAACGAAGCCCTTTTCCAATCAGACCAACTTGGGGGTAATCTGCGACCCTTTGCTCAGATGGAGGATTTTCGGGACTGTCTAGCGGATTGTGGACTCTCAGATTTGGGCTTCTCGGGCTATCCCTTCACATGGGATAACAAGCGAGATGGGACAGAGAACGTCAAGGTGAGACTGGACAGGGCGACGTGCACGGACAAATTTTTGGAGCTGTTTCCTGAAACGCACGTGGAACACCTAGTCACGGAGGAATCAGATCACCAAGCTATACTGGTAAGAGCGCTGGAGACGGCTCCACGCGTGACAAACCGGGGTCCGAGGCCTTTCCAGTTTGAAGAGGCTTGGACAAGGCACGAGCAGTATGAGGAGATGGTCAGAAATGCTTGGTCACTAGCTGGTACAGACGCAAACTCCGTGACGGCAGCCTGGGATAAGTTGAGTAGGATGTCTGGAAGCATGCAATGTTGGGCGCGTGAAGTTTTTGGGTCCATCCGGCGCCAAATCGCCAAGCTCAAGATGCAACTTGCTGAAGCCCGCAGCAGGGCCGATGCATCCGAGAACTCACTGGAGGTCCGGGACATAGAGAGCCAACTGCGAGAGATATATGCGCGGGAGGAGCTGTTGTATCGTCAGCGATCGCGTGTGGACTGGCTAAGGGCGGGGGATCAAAACACCAAATATTTTCAGAATCGGGCAACACATCGAAAGAGGAAAAACACTATCCGGGCTTTGAGGAGGGAAGATGGCTCGAGATGCATGGTGGAAGAGGAGATGAGGGAGATGGCAGCCTGCTTTTATGAAGTTTTGTTCACCTCGGAGGGCTCGGTGGATGATCATGAGCTACTTCAAAACATCGATATGCTAGTCTCGGACGACATGAACGCCAAGCTAACGACAGACATCTTGGATGAGGAGATAGAAACTGCTCTGTTTCAAATGGGGCCAACGAAAGTGCCAGGCCCGGATGGCTTACCAGCTCTCTTCTACCAAAGGCACTGGTCCTTGGTAAAAAGAGATGTATGCACGGCAGTTCGAGACTTTTTGCGGGGGGCGTTGACACCAACTGAGTTCAATGATACGATCATTGTCATGATATCGAAAGTTAACTCACCGGAGTTACTTTCGCAGTTCCGCCCAATTAGCCTTTGCAACGTTTTGTATAAGATAGCTACTAAGGTTTTGGCAAACAGGTTGAAGGGTATCCTTCCTCTCTTAATCTCTGAAGAACAAAGTGCATTTGTCCCCGGGCGGATGATCACGGATAATGTACTTGTGGCGTATGAGTGTGTACATGCTATCAGAAATAGGAAGAGGAAGAAGAGTCTCTATGCGATTAAGCTGGATATGATGAAAGCATATGACCGAGTGGAATGGATTTTTCTGGAAAAGATTATGACACATTTTGGCTTTCATCCGCAGTGGGTCTCCATGATCATGAGATGTGTCACCTCGGCGCGGTTTTCTGTTAAATTGAATGTTGCACTGTCCAGGAGTTTTTTACCTTCTCGGGGCCTAAGACAGGGAGACCCCTTATCTCCATATTTGTTTCTCTTCTGTGTTGAAGGGTTCTTAGCGCTGCTCAAGAAAGCCCAGAATGATAAAAAGCTAGCGGGAGTGAAGTTTGGGAGCACTGGCCCCCATATAACTCACCTTCTTTTTGCAGATGACAGTATTGTCTTTCTGGAAGGGACGAGGGAGAACATGGAGATGCTAAAACAGATTCTTGTGAAGTATGAAAAAGCGTCCGGCCAAAAGGTAAATTTGCAGAAGTCCTCTATCTTTTTTGGAAAGGGCAGCCAAGATGTAATGAAGGAGCAAATGAAGCAAATAGTGGGCATTCAGTCTGAAGCTTTGAGTGAACGATACTTGGGACTACCAACACTGGTTGGTAGGTCCAAGGAGGGGACGTTCAAACACGTCACGGAGTGCGCTAAAGGGAAAGTGTGCGGATGGAAGGGCCAAGGTTTATCCAAAGCAGCAAGGGAAGTTCTTGTTAAATCTGTGTTGCAAGCGACGCCGACCTATACCATGAGTTGTTTTCACCTCTCAAAGAAGATGTGCCGGAACCTGACTTCAATCTCGTCTAAATTCTGGTGGGGTGCAATGAATGGTGAGAGAAAGGTCCATTGGATCGCTGGGCAAAAGATGTGTGCGAGCAAGAGGGCTGGAGGCATGGGCTTTCGTGACCCGGAGGCTTTCAACCGAGCGTTGTTAGCGAAACAAGCATGGCGAATTCTTCAAGTTCCTAACTCTCTTTGTGCCAGAGTGCTTAAAGCTCGATATTTTAAGGATGAGTCAATATTGTCAGCATCCTGCCCGGCTTCTGGGTCTTTCACCTTTCGGAGTATATTGCATGGCCGAGATTTGCTAAGGGAGGGGTTGATCTGGAGAATAGGGTCGGGCACAAATATCAACATCCACCATGATGCATGGATCCCTCGCAATGGGAGCACAAAACCTCTCGGTCAGGTGTATATCCAGGGTATAACCAAAGTGTCTCACTTGATGAACCCTGATGGTAGATCCTGGAATGAGGAGTTGGTCGATCAGATGTTTATCGTTGCTGACGCTATCGATGTGAAACAGATTGCCATTGGTGGCCTGGCGATGGACGATCTTCTTGCATGGAATTTTACACGGGATGGTGTCTTCACAGTGAGGTCAGCGTACCACTTTCGGATGTCTCTAAACAGGGCACGATCCGGACAGCCGGAGCCTTCTAGTTCAGCGGCTATGCACAAAGGATACCTGTCGTTATGGGATACAAATGCGCCGGGTAAGGTCAAGATTCATATGTGGCGCATGATTCACAACGGTCTTGCGGTGGGAGCTGAACTTCACCGTCGTCGGATTAAGCCAGGAGTTTTTTGTGTTGTGTGCGCCCGGGAAGAGACGATGATGCATAGGTTTTGGGGCTGCCAACACTCCATCATGTTCTGGGACAAGTTGAGGAAGCAGGTGCGGCTGTCCCTGGATGCACCACCAAGCCACCTTCATTCTCAGCGCGGCCTTGCTTCCTGGTTACTTGACTGGTTCGCTCGAGCGTCCGGGGATGAGAAGGAGTTCATGCTCCAGGCTGCTTACAATCTTTGGCTGGCAAGAAACGACACGAGAGACGGGAGGAAGATAGCTCCACCCCATGAAATAATAGCGACAGTGCTGGTACAAGTAGCTGACTGGAACACAACTCATGAGACAAAGGCGCCACGACCGGAGCCAAAATCTATCCAGAAGTGGGAACCCCCGGCTGATGGATGGATTAAGATCAACTCCGACGGCACAATCTCTAGGCATGGAGAGAAAGGAGGTGGCGGTGCAGTTCTTCGCGATCATCAGGGGCGTTTCGAGCGGGACTATGCCAGTTTTTTCCTCACAGCAATGATCCGGAGATGGTGGAGGTTTTGGCATGCAGGCAAGCCGTTCAAGTGGCAAATGCCCTAAACTTTCCGCGGGTGCATGTCGAGCTTGATTGCTTGGCACTGGTCAAGATGCTCAACTCACCGCAAAGGAATTTGTCTGCTGCAGGCCCATGGGTAGAGGAGATAAAAGCGATGCTTAGGTCAAGAGAGGAGTCCAGGGTTTCTTGGGTTCATCGGTCCGGGAATGTTGCCGCTCACAAGTTAGCAAAAGTAGGGGTAGGGGAGAACCGTTCTGAGATTTGGGCGAATTCGCCACCAGATTTTATCTTAGATGTAATTTCAGATGACATTCCGAGTTTTGGTTAAATAAAGCGGCATGATTTCCCCCTAAAAAAACAAAACAACAGAGCTCCTTTTTTTTGAGGCAAAAATAACGGAGCTCCTATTCGGGGCGTTAAGCGTCAGGGAAGCGTCCAGGCACCCACACGCCATCGCTTGTGGGCTGCCCAATGTATGTCGAGCACTCGGTCGCATTTTAGCATGTCAACCGTTGACTTGTGAAAAAACTAAAAAAATCACAAAAAATGAAAAAATTGTGAATTCAAAAATGTTCATGGATTTTGGAAAAAGTTCACAAATTTGAAAAAAAAATCATTGAATTTTGCAAAAGAAATCGATTTGGGAAAAGAATATCGAATTTGCAAAAAAAAAACAATTTGAAAAAACTTCATTGAATTTGAAAAAAAGTTCATCGAATTTTAAAAAATTACTAAATTTGGAAAAAATTAATTGATTTTTTAAAAAGCTTATCAATTTTGCAAAAAAGAAATTCATCGATTTGAAGAAAAAGTTTACGATTAAAAAATAGTTCATCGAACCAGAAAAGGGAAAAAAGAAAAAAGAAAATTGAACATAAATATTATTAATTTACAGAACTTAGTAAGTTCATCATAGATATGCATGTTGTATGGCTAGTATGCACCTCCATATTTACATATTAGTATGAGATTAGCATACTGTTAGTGATATCATCAAGATTTATTTCTGAATTAATTTAATCAGAAAAATATTAATTTACCGAAGCACTTGGTATAGCTATTGCGAAAGATTTTATACTGGACCTTGTAAACCGACCTGGTAGTGTAGGCTATCCATGAGAGAGACCATCGGTCGGAACCACCTCATGAATGGCATATCACAAAGACTCAAGAGCAGGATGAAGGTGTTGCATTGTCAAAAAGAAGAAGAAAAAAGAAGAATGAACTCGTGTTAGGCATTTGTGTCCGAGAGAGCTTCACGGACAGAAATGCAAGCGTAGATGGCAGGAGCGAGAAAAACGTGCACCGACCATGACCCAGATGGACCGGCAGGGGGGAAAGATGATGATCATGCCGGCCAGCATCAATATGTGTTCGAAAGAGCTTATGTAGCTAGCGGGCAAAGACCATACAAGAAACATAGGCTTACAAGCCGATATAAGATGGATAGACCGTCCAATCCAAAGATAGAACTAGCAGCTAAGCTATATATATGATGACTAGTACAATCCTCATGACAAGCTAGTCTTGTTGGCACTAACATAAGCCACTCCCTCCGTCCCATAATATAAAAACATTAATATAAAAGCAATTTTGACACTAGTAAGTATGCTGTAGGAGAGGAAAGGTGTATTCAACTAGTAACTTTGTTCCACCAGTCCGCGACAGACTTTTTTGGTGGAACAAACACGAGCAAGCCGATGCCAACTCCAGTCAAAAGGCCATTCGTACATGCCCCCAAAAACTTGTAGTAAGTATTGCGTCTTTCGTGGCGTCGACAAAAACGCCTGCAAAACAATACAATACAAAAACAATATATACGGATGAGATGGAATATAGTACAACTTTGATGAATTGGATTTGTAGTAGCTTAACGAAAGACGTTTCTGTAGCTTAGTCTTAGTATTATCTATTTGGATTGTACTAAGATTAGGCTGCAAAAACGTCCAATACAAGTACTCCCTCCGTTCCAAAATCTTTGTCTTAGATTCGCCTAGATACATCCGTATTTAGACGAATCTAAGACAAGAATGGGACGGAGGGAGTACATGACAAGAGACAATATGCGAAATAATAATAATCAAATGAGACAAGATAGATAGTTACCAGATTGGGTCTTGGGGTCTAGGGTTGATTTGGGAGGAGAGGCGCTGCATGAGAAGCATGTACTCGCGACTCATCCTGCGCGGGACATCGTAGGTGGTAACCATGCCATGCACCTTGTCGAACAGCTCCTCTTTGGCCTTGTCGATCTCCGCCACGCGGGCCGCGGCGTCCCTCATCTCCTCCGGGCTGCAGGGCTTGGTGTGGGCGAGCCGCACCCTTGCCGCCGCCACGGGCGCTCGCCGGAGCAAAGCGCCACCGCCGAATCTCATCGCCGCCGCCATCGACTTCTTCACTTGATGCCTGATGATCCTCTCGATCGATTCTACTCCAGTATATATCAGATCAGAGGGAGGCGCCTTCGTTTCCGTCTCCAACACGAAAGCAAGAAGGGGATCTCAATCTGGAGATCGATTAGGGGAGCTCTTTTTCCTTTTCCTTTTTTTTTAGTCTACACGAACACAAAGCTCTTTTTCCCTTGCTCGCTCGCCCCAGGTATATACTCCAGCACAAGGCCCAGCCCACGTACACAGTCCACTTCGGCAGTTTTCAGGGACCTCCTAGTCAGCGCTTCAGGCGCCAGATGAGCCAACTGGCGCTCACTGCGGCACGCCAGTGGGCCGGCCCAGGAACAGCAGCGCAAAAAGTAATAGCGCGAGAAAAATATCAAACAATTGGCTGCCGGCTGCCGCATGGAATCAAACCGGAGACATTCAGATCAGAGCGCGCTCGGCTGACCACTTGTGGCACAACGACCATTTGTCAAAAATGATGCGCGTACATATAATGAACACAATAGTTGCCGTGCTATTTAGGAAAACTTGATTTCTTTTCAAGCATAAACCTGAACAAAACTTCAATGTCCACAGATTTAAAAAATATCCCGAATTAGAAAAAAAGTTCACGTATTCAAAAAAGTAGACGGATTCAAAAAAGTTCATGAAATTGAAAAAAGTTCATCAAATTTGAAAAGGAGTTCACTAAATTTAAAAAAAGTTCATGGAATTTCCAAAAAGTTCACCAACCTTTCAATAAAAGTTCATCATTTTTTTTGAAAACCAATAGATTTTGAAAAAAGTTCATAGATTTTGGAAAAAGTTCATCTTAATTTAAAAAGTTCATTGAAGTTGAAAAGAGTTCTTCAAATTTGAAAAAAGTTCACCAAATTTGAAAAGAGTTCATCGAATTTGATTTTTTGATCAATTTAGAAAAGAAATCACGAATTTAGAAAAAAGAACGCATTAAATAAAACAAAAGAAAGAAACAGAAAAGGATAAGAAAGAGAAAATTAAAGAAAAATATAGAAAATGCAAACAAGAAAGAGAAAAAAGACAAAGAAAGAAAGAACAAAAAGGGCAAATGGGAGAAACTTAGCAAAGGAGGTGTGTTGTCCTAGGTGGTTAGCAAGTTGACAAAAGCTTACGAGAATTAAAAAAGGTTCATAAATTATAAACATTTCACTAATTTCAGAAAAGTTAATGAATTTAAAAAAGTTCACCAGTTTGAAAAACGTTCACGGATAAAAAAAGTTCACGAAATACAAAATAGTTCAAGAAAATTGAAAAAAGTTCATCGATATTGAAATAAAGTTCATCGATTTTCATAAAAGTTCACAGATTTTGAAAAAAGTTCAACGAATATGAAAAAGGTTTATCAAATTTGAAAAATAATTCATCAACTTTTAAAGAAAAGTTAATCAATTTCGCAGAAAAAGTTCATCAAACCAGGAAAAAGAAAAAAAAGGAAAGTAACAGTAGAAGTAATAAAAGAATAGCAAAGTTGAAAATATCAAACGTGGTTGAGAGGCGTGGTGGTTAGGTCATTGCGTCACGGCACAGGAGGTCAGTGGTTCGACTCACCCCGCAAGAGCACTTGTTTTACTCTTTTGAAAACAGAAGAAGAAGAAAAACTACTGCAGTGTGAAACAGATAAATGGGCCAGCCCACCTAACGCGGTTGCAGGCGTCGGTTAGGAAAATTGCCCTTAACCGGCGCCTGCAGCGCCGAATAGGAAATACCCGTTTTCATTCCTCCCCTCAAAAAAAAAGGTGATTCGAGGATGAACTCGTGGGAGGTGGAGGAGATGCCAAAAGAGTTAGGGGATCTCGAAAGAGGATCTCGACGGCATGGTGGTTAACGATGAGGAGGCGATCACGGAAAGGACAACATGGTGGATGGCCATAGCCCGAGTTCATATAAAAAAACTATTTCCAGTTTTGGTTCTTTAAGAACATGAGGGTAGCCTGGGGGCCTGGACAAGGAGGTGAAGATTCGGCGGACAACTTGTACACATTGCAGTTCTCTTGCCTTTGGGATTGGGAGAGAGTGATGGAAAAGGGGTCTTGGACTTTCCGTGGCAACCCTATCATGTTATGTGTGTCTTTCGGACTTGTGTGCTGTGTGTGGATATCTCCGCCATGTTTTCAAAGAAAATGTGGTAATGGAGTACACCCTCCTTCAGCGCTTGTGTTCAAAGAACGCCGGGCGTCTTGGTTTAAGGGGGTTGGTTCTCATCCAAGAGGTGGCAGAGGAGGAGGGCGTGTACGTGGACATGGAGGAAGATCTGGTTGGGCACATGACCCTACACAAGAGGCTAGTTGCGTTGCCTTGACGACCCATAAGTATGGGGATCAATCGTAGTCCTTTCGATAAGTAAGAGTGTCGAACCCAAACAAGGAGCAGAAGGAATTGATAAGCGTTTTCAACAAGGCTTTCTCTGCAAGTGCTACGAAATAGTAGTAACAAATAGTTTGGTAGCAAGATAATTCATAGCAGGTAATAACACGTAACCAAAGTAACAAGGTGCAACAAGGTGGACTAATCATTTTATCGCAAAGGACAAGCCAAAAGTACTTCTTATAGTAAGCAAAGCGTTCTCAAGGACACATGTGAATTTCATCTATTCACATTCGTCATGATTCATCGGCTCCCGTTCGCTACTTTGATAAATAGTTATGTGGGTGGACCAGTGCTAGGGTGATTGATGACACTAGTGGAAAACATGGCTATGGTCCCGGTTCCAGAGGGCCTTTAGTCCCAGTTCTGAAACTGGGACAAAACAAACGGGACTAATACCCAAAACCTTTAGTCCCGGTTGGCTTCGGGACCAAAGGAGCTCCACGTGGTCGTTATGGGGCGCCCAGACAGGAGGACCTTTAGTCTCAGTTGGTAACACCAACCGAGACCAAAAGGCAGCCACGCGTCAGCAGCTCGCAGACGTTGGGTTTTTTTTTGAAGGGGGGGGGTAGGGGTTTTGGAGGGTTTAGGGGTTTCATATTGTGTTAGCTAGCTAATAGAGAGAAGTGACCTCTCTTTGTCCATGCTATTGGGGAACGTAGTAATTCAAAAAAATTCCTACGGTCACGCAAGATCTATTTAGGAGAAGCGTAGCAACGAGACATGAGAGTGTGTCCACGTACCCTCGTAGACCGAAAGCAGAAGTGTTATGTAACGCGGTTGATGTAGTCGAACGTCTTCACGATCCAACCGATCCAAGTACTGAACGTACGGCACCTCTGTGTTCAGCACACGTTCAGCACGATGATGTCCCTTGAGCTCTTGATACAGTAGTGGGTTGAGGGAGAGTTTAGACAACACGACAGCGTGGCGACGGTGTTGGTGATGTGATCCGTGCAGGGTTTCGCCTAAGCACTACAACAATATGACCGAAGTGGTAAACTGTGGAGGGGGCACCGCACACGGCTGAGGAACAATTGATGTGCCTTTGGGGTGCCCCCCTGCCCCCATATATAAAGGAGAAGGGGAGGAGGCGGTTGATCTAGGGGGCGCGCCAAAGTGGGGAGTCCAACTAGGACTCCCAATCCTAGTTGGACTCCCTTTCCTTTTCCGGAGAGGGGGAAAGAGGGAAGGGAGAGGAAGAGGAGAAGGAAAGGGGGGACGCGCCCCCCTCCTTAGTCCAATTCGGACTCCCTATAGGGAGGGGGCGCGGCCACCCATTGTGGTCTGCCTCCCCTCTCCCCTATGGCCCATGTAGGCCCAATATTCCCCCGGGGGGTTCCGGTAACCCCTCGGTACTCCGAAAAAATACCCGAATCACTCGAAACCATTCCGATGTCTGAATACAACCTTCCAATATATGAATCTTTACCTCTCGACCATTCCGAGACTCCTCATCATGTCTTTGATCTAATCTGGGACTCCGAACAAGCTTCGGTCACCAAAACACATAACTCATAATATAAATCATCATCGAACGTTAAGTGTGCGGACCCTACGTGTCGTGGAAGTGTCACGACAGATGTCCTCATGGAAGGACTTAGTTGTGGATCCATTGCGACGAGGTTAGACTAAAGGGGTTAAATAGGACAAAGGACACGAGGAGTTTATACTGGTTCGGCCTCTTGCGGTGAAGGTAAAGTCCTAATCCAGTTTGAGGTGGTATTACTAGGGTTTCGATGACCAGGGAGTGAATATGCTTTGCCTGGCTCTCGAGTTGTTGTTTCTTGCCCTAAGCCGCTGCCGGGCTGTCCCCTTATATACACGAGTTGATGCCCTGCGGTCTACAGAGTCCCGGCCAGCTCATACAACATGTCCGGCTTGGTGACTTATCTTACATGCCTTATAATACAATTTTACGTATACATGGCGGTTTATACTCATGGGCCTTAAGCCGCCTTCGGGTCTGGGCCCTCTAACAAGCCTGTCTATGAACCGCCACCTTAATATACTCTTGGGCTTCATTGAGATGAGCCGCCATAGGGATGACCCGGCCACTCCTGGGCGGGTCATATCTGATAGTCATATCCCCAACATTAGGCCCCAGGTTGATTTGAAATTGTTCACGTCAATCTTCAACAATTAGAAAAATCCTTCTTCGTCTTACTGTGAAATATTGTAACCTGCCATGATGTCATCTTCGAAAAATGTGGTAACCCGCCGTGATGTCACCTGCGATTAATGCTTCACAGAACCCAAATATTAATAAATCTCTTTCTTTACTGACCCTCCAAAAACCGAGGCGCCCGCGCCGTCACTTATCCATTTTTCTGTCTCCTCGATTCTCACGCATGCCACTTATCCTTCTCCCCTTATAAATAAGACCTCGGGTTCCCCTTTCATTTCCCCCCTTTTCCTTCTCGCCTTCCTCCTCCTCCTTGCGACGCACCAGTCCGCACGAGCTCCACCGCCGTCGGCCTTCGTCCCCTTCATCAACTCTCGCTGCTGCATCACCCTGAACGGACCAGAAAACCGCGTCACCTCTCCACTCTTTCATCAGCATCAGTAAATCTTCCCTTTCCTCACCATAGATCTGTCCATTAGGGTTTCAGTGTGCATCGGTGTTCATCACCGCTCCCCTTTCTCCTTTCTAGATCACATAGTTTTGATCTGAAAATGACAGTCCTTTGCGGTAGCAGTTTTAGCACCTGTTTTTGATATTAGAGCATATCCTCATCACGACAGATCTCTTCTAGGGCACCTCCAATTTTCTGCTGCCACCACCTTAGATTTAAAATTTACTTCCTTTTTCTGAACAACGGCAGATCCAAATTTATAGCTTCAATCTGTGGAACCTATTTGTCCCCACACTTAGTAAAATTTTGCTCTTGTCAGATCTCGAACATCCATGCTGGTCATGGCGGCTTACCTCACCGGCTTATACTTACTCATATATCATTAGTCCTCACTTAAGCTGACATGTTGAATCTATGTTGTAACTGTTTAACTTGTGTTTTCACCAACTGACTTAAACCGGCAAAATTTTCCTTTCTGTTAGGCTTTCTCTTTTCACCATGCCGCCAAAAATAGTTTACACATGCAATTGGGTCCCCCCCATCGTCACCGAGGGCACATTTAAGGATTTTATCAAAGTCGGGTATCTGCCCGCCAAGAGTGTGATGCATTACCGTGCTCCTGACCCGGGCGAAGAAAAACCTCAGCCAAAAGATAGCGAAGTCATCATTTTTACTGACCATATGAACCGGGGCTTCACGCCACGCGACTCTAAATTTTTTTGGGACGTTCTACAATTTTTCCAACTCCATCCTCAAGACATCGGACCCAATTCCGTGTCAAATATCTGCAACTTTCAAGTCTTTTGTGAAGTATACCTTCAAGAGGAGCCCAACATCGATCTATTTAGAGAATTCTTTTATTTGAACCGCCAGGCTGAGTTTACGAACAGGCCCAGCTTGGAACTTGGCGGAATCTCGATTCAACGCAGTAGAGATGTTATCTTCCCTTATGCCTGCTTGCCGAGTCACCCCAAGGATTGGAACCAGACATGGTTTTATTGCAAAGACGATTCTCCGGCTGACGAGAATCCACTGCCGGGTTACTGTGTCGAGCGCTTAGATCCAAAGCACAATCTTCCTGAGAAGCTTACTACTGCTGAACGGAAAAGAATTGCTCCTACCATTGTGAAAGTTAAAGCTCTACTAGGAAACGGGTTAACTGGCGTTGATTTAGTCAGATGTTGGATTTCTTGGCGGATCATACCCTTGAGCCGCCACACCGGCTTAATGTGCACTTACACTGGTGGTGTAAAGGATTCACTGCGCCATAGCTCTGCACCATGAACTGATGAAGCAATAAATGAAATGGTTAAGTCTCTTCTGAATGAAGATCCGGAAGACTGTGTTAAAGTGGGTTTGGCCCCTTTCTGCAAGCTTAGCCCGCCACCAGATGTGAGTCTCTGAATTTACTTATCTTGAACTCATCATTAAAATACCTTCTTAACTCAACCCTTAATAACCTTTGCAGGCTAAGTCTGATTTTTGGAAAACGGAGTACAATCATGAGGCTGCTAAGAAAGCCAGGGCTACCAAGAGAACCGCCAGGAAAGCCACCAAGAAGACCACCAAGAGGAAAAAGAAACCCAGCGCCTCTGAACTGCTAAATTTGGATGATACCTCTAAGTCGGAGGTAGCCCTTGATTCTCTTGGCTTGTTTTTCAAGCATCTTATTGACTCTGACTATTACCAGGATGACACGGGAGCCAACCAAGCAGCTAAAGAAGAGGTAACTATCATTTCCTCCGGCTCAGAATCCGTGCCAAGACAGAAACTTCGACAAGTAACCCGGAAAGTAAGGTTTTCACACCCCTCGGCTTATTTAGATCCTCACTTTCTTTTGAAGCAACAGCAACATGAGAATCGACGTCAGACCCCGACAAGCGGCGGTGAAGAGTTGTCCTCCGGTTTACCACACACTCCTGCTCCTCGAAAACGGGGAAATGAGGTTCTTGTTAACTTACTCCTTTGATCTGCTGGCGGGTCTTATTTACCTATCACTTAACTCTGTTGATGACCATTGATCAGGAACTTGCCCGTTCTTCCTCTGGCGACTCATCGCAAACTAAGTTGCCGGCTTTTAAAACTACCCCCGGGTAATGATAATTACTTTCACTCTGTAACTCTTTGTATCCTTATATTTATACTGATTTGTCATAACCCGTGCAGTGGTCAAGCAAAGCCTAACAAAAAAGCAAAGGTGACCAAGCCAACTAAGGCACCTGAAGTTGCTGAGCCGGAACAGCAAATCCCTGCACCTGAAATTTCTGACAAACAACCAGAAGAAACTGTCACTAATGCCCCACCTGAGATTCCGGATCTCTATGTTGATGATACCACTATTAATCCTTCACATCCTACACCATCAAGCTCTTTTAAGCCGTCGGAGACTCATAATGATGATGTGTTGATTACTTGCACGGGCTTTACAGAGCAGGGAAATTCAATAGCCTTAGATAAGCATACTGCCAAGCAAGAAGTTATTGAAAGGTGGAAGATGAAGTTTGATGTCTCCCATTATGTGCAACTGAGCAGCAGTGAGATCCTCTCTGGTTACCTCAGCCAAGTACACTCCAGCCGCGATCTTGAAGTTGATATGGTGAAACAAATGCACCAAAAGTATGAGGTATAACTCCCAACTTTGAATAATTTATGCATATCCTGCCAGCCCTCAAGTCTACTAATTATGATAAGATTGAATAGGCTATAGACTTAGAAGAATCCATAAACTTCTGTCCTAGAATCCCTCCTTGTCCGGTTTAAATATAAACAGATGTTTAAATAGTTTTAACTTTGCATCCGTAGTCCCCAAGGCCGGTTTAATCAGCATGAATGAGCCGGTCCTATTTATCATTTGTAAGAAAAGAGAGCTTAACTGCATAGCCCCCATGAGTCGGTTGGGACTGTTTACAGCACATCCGGCTCATTATGAAGAAGATACAAGCGATATGCATTAGCCCCCAAGTGCCAAGTAGTCTTGCTTGCAAAGTTCTTGGGACTTCAGTTATAAGAGCCGTTTCCTTGAAAAATTTCTTTGACAGACATTAGCCCCCAAGTGTCAAGTGTTGTTGCTTGCAAAAGACTTGGGACTTACATTCCTGTAACCTTGATATAAATGTTGATAACTCTGTACTTCATACAGGCTGCTACTGTTGAACTGGAGTGTCAATTGAATGACGCAAAGACCCGACTAGCAACTCAGGAAACTGAGACCCGGAAAGCTGAATCAAAGTTCCAGTTTAGCGTGGCTAAGTCGGAAAAGCTGAAGATCAGTTTTGAGGCAGATAAAAAGACTTGGGCTGAAGAAAAGACTGCTTTATCGCAGCGGGCTGGGAAAGCAGAGGCAGCGCTTCAAGAGGTGAGCATTGAGCTTACCAGCTTAAAACACCGTGTATCTCAGATGGTGTCTGCTATCTTTGGTGAGCCGCCTTGCTAGTCATCAAAAGTGAATTTTTGTTGTGATAACCCGCCATTTAAACAATCTATAATATATCCAGGTCCCAGGAGCATCAACTTGAATCAAGATATGCTTGTGAAGCTCAAGGCTGTCTATGCACTCGTTGAGCAGTTGTACACCGGAGCTCAACGTGCATTGGCCGCAATTTCGCCAACAAGTCAAGCGCCAACTATGCTGATAGATGTTTTGAAGAAACTCTGTGTACTGCCTGCAAGATTTGATGAGATGAAATGGTGATCTACAAGAGCCGGTGCTGTGACGGCTTTGAGCAAAGCCAAGGCATGGGTACCAGAGCTTGACCCGTCTGAGGTGGCTACTGGTTATCCAAGCTTGAAAGAAGATGGTACGCCTTTTGATCATAATGACTTCTCAGCTTGCGTAAAGGAAATATGTCCAATGGCCACACTAATTGCCAATGACTCGGATCTTTCCAAGTATCATCCAGCTTATAATAAGGAGAATCAGAAGATGCCGACTCCGGCTTATAGAGTGACGGGCTTGATCCCTCCAATTCATAAGCACACCTTTACCCCTGAAGTTGAACAGTCTGGTCTTATAGATGTAGAAGCTGAATTTGAAGCTTTATCTAGCATCGATTGGTCATCACCAACTTTTCAGCCGGCGGAGGAGAACGAAGAACCGGCAAGGGATGACCCAGAAGCCTCCCATCATCAAGGCCAAGAAGAATGAACCGCTTGGTGGTTTTATACCTTTGATCTGTTGAAAAATAGTTGATCTCGTTCGGCTCATGAGGCCATGTAATAGGGTAGTAAAAAACTTGAATATGCCGTGCCGTCGTGCACGTTCCTTTCTTTTGTGCAAAATTGCTGATTGTTATTGTGGAATAATATCACCTTATGCTTATGCGAATATTTGATTTATGCAGATCTATCTGATTATTATCCTGCACATAAAGAGAGTACAAGTACCCTGTCGGCTTACCGCCGGGCGGGTCATGATATCCAATTGAAACCACTGGGGACAAATAATCCATAACCAGGGCTAGCCTGACCCTAATTGTTAACATAAAATATCATACATGTGGCTTTATGCTTAAACTGCTAGTTGAGCAACCTTATGCAATTAGAGGTGGTAGAGCCGTAATTGTAAACATAAGAGTGTGATATTCTGGCGACCTAGAGTCTGCCATCCTGGCGGGTTATAGAGACCCAAAAGATGCTTCAAATATGAGCTATAAGTGGGGCAGCTAGGCCCGACTTGTAAAAAACCAGAAGTCAAAGAATAAAATCTTCAAATATGAAAAATTTAAAGAAATTTGAGGCTTGTGTAGGCTACCAAGCCAAAGTGTCTTCTTCAATGAAACTAGCCGGAGCCACTGGATTGTTCGTGCGTTCCGTGAGCCTGACTCACAGTGTGCCCAATCAACATTTGAACCCCAGATAAAGTCTGGTCTTGCTCAAAGACTTATCAGGAGTACGCGGGGCCAGAGTAACAACATACATCACGGGACGATTTATCCAAGTTTCAAGGAAGGTGGCTTATGAAGCCTGGATCTATCCTGACTATCTGTAACCGTGCTCTCGCATGACAAGCTGCCATTTGAACCTTAACAAGCTCAGATCTTGGCCGAATACGCTGTACGATTGATTGTTAAGAGTTCGACGGGTCAATCGGGATTATCCGATGGAGTTGAAGCAGCTGGCTACATGTAGGATGAACCGGAAAGGTTATGTCCTCTTTGGTCGAATACGCCTATGTTTGGACAAACCTGGTCAAGAGGGTAGTAACACTATGTTCTCTTTGGTCGAATACGCCTATGTTTGAACAGGAAGCCCCCAAGTGACATACTGACAAGTGTGGCATTGAGCCGATCAAGAGGGTACCGACAACTCTATTCTCTTTGGTGAATACGCCTATGTTTGAACAGGAAGCCCCCAAGTGACCATATAAGTTTTGGCATTGCGCTGATCAAGAGGGTACCGACAGCTATGCTCGATGAGTCGGAAGCCCCCAAGTGATCATAATAAAATAAGTCGTACTCGTCAGGGACCTATGTTTGAATTGTGCCATGCATCTAACCCTCTTTGATCCCCGAAGTTGGGCATCAAGCCTCTTAAATGAATATGTAAGATGATGATAAAGACTCAGCATCGAGGAAGTGAAATGACAGAGGCCCTGAATTATCAGGGATGCCGACTTTATTATACTGCTTATAATATATACATCATCAAACTATGTACATCATGAGAGCCGGTGGCTCAAGTATAGTAGGGCCTAAGATGAGCAATATTCCCCGGCCGACGGGTCTCCTCCTCCGACTTATGTGAATCCTCGTGTTCTCGAACGTCGATAAGATAATATGACCCATTATGCAGATTCTTGCTCACCACAAAAGGTCCTTCCCAGGGCGGCGAAAGCTTATGCATGTCTGTTTGATCCTAGATGAGCCAGAGCACTAAGTCGCCTTCCTGAAAGGTTCTGGTTTTGCCGCCGTGGCTGTGGTAATGACGTAGGTCTTGCTGATGAAATCGCTGAACGAGCCGCCGCGAGATCACGCTCCTCATCTAACAGGTCAAGCGCCTCTTGACGTGCCTTTTCATTGTCACCTTCGATGCAAGCCGCCACTCGGGGTGAATCGTGACAGATGTGTTGGAAATATGCCCTAGAGGCAATAATAAAATGGTTATTATTGTATTTCCTTGTTCATGATAATTGTCTATTATTCATGCTATAATTGTATTAACTGGAAACCGTAATACATGTGTGAATACATAGACCAGGATATGCCCCTAGTGAGCCTCTAGTTGACTAGCTCGTTGATCAGTAGATGGTTATGGTTTCCTGACCATGGACATTGGATGTCATTGATAACGGGATCACATCATTAGGAGAATGATGTGATGGACAAGACCCAATCCTAAGCATAGCACCAGATCGTGTAGTTCGTTTGCTAAAGCTTTTCTAGTGTCAAGTATCATTTCCTTAGACCATGAGATTGTGCAACTCCCGGATATCGTAGGAATGATTTGGGTGTACCAAACGTCACAACGTAACTGGGTGGCTATAAAGGTGCACTACAGGTATCTCCGAAAGTGTCTGTTGGGTTGGCACGAATCGAGACTGGGATTTGTCACTCTGTATGACGAAGAGGTATCTCTGGGCCCACTCGGTAATGCATCATCATAATGAGCTCAATGTGACCCAGTAGTTAGTCACAGGATCATGCATTATGGAACGAGTAAAGAGACTTGCCAGTAACGAGATTGAACAAGGTATAGGGATACCGCCAATCGAATCTCGGGCAAGTAACATACCAATGGACAAAGGGAATTGTTTACGGGATTGATTGAATCCTCGACATCGTGGTTCATCCGATGAGATCATCGTGGAACATGTGGGAGCCAACATGGATATCCAGATCCCGCTGTTGGTTATTGGCCGGAGAACGTCTCGGTCATGTCTGCATGGTTCCCGAACCCGTAGGGTCTACACACTTAAGGTTCGGTGATGCTAGAGTTGTTATGGGAAATAGTATGTGGTTACCGAAGGTAGTTCGGAGTCCCGGATGTGATCCCGGACGTCATGAGGATTTCCGGAATGGTCCGGCGGTGAAGATCGATATATTGGACGAAGGGTATTGGAGTCTGGAAGTGTTCCGGGGGTACCAGGCTATGGCCAGCATGACCGAAAGGTGTTTCGGGAGCCCCAGGAAGTGTTGGAGGGCCTCATGGGCAAAGGGGAAGGGGAAACCAGCCCACTAAGGGGTGGTGCGCCCCCCACACCCTTTCCCACGTTATTTGGGGAGGTGGGGCGCCTCCACCTGGCTTGGGAGGTAATCCTCCACCTGCTTGGCTTGGGGGGCAAGTCTCCCTAGGATTTTCCCTAGGGAGATCCAATCTGCTTGGCCACCGTCCCCTAGGGGAAACGCTAGGGCACCTCCCCCTCTCCCCTTGCCCCTATATATAGTGGAGGGGTGGGAGGGCAGCCGCACCTCTTCCCTGGCGCAGCCCTCTCCCTCCTCCAACACCTCCTCCTCCGTAGTGCTTGGCGAAGCCCTACTGGAGAACTACGAGCTCCACCACCACCATGCCGTCGTGCTGTCGGAGTTCTCCCTCAACTTATCCTCTCCCCTTGATGGATCAAGAAGGAGGAGATGTCCCCGGGTTGTACGTGTGTTGAATGCGGAGGCACCGTCCGTTCGATGCTAGATCGGATCTTCCACGATTTGAATCGCTATGAGTACGACTCCATCAACCACGTTCTTGTAACGCTTCCGCTTAGTAATCTTCAAGGGTATGAAGATGCTCATACTCTCCCTATCTTGTTGCTAGAATCTCCATAGATTGATTTTGGTGATTCGTAGAAAATTTTGAATTTCTGCCATGTTCCCCAACAGTGGCATCATGAGCTAGGTCTATTGCGTAGATTCTATGCACGAGTAGAACACAAAGTAGTTGTGGGTGATGATTTTTTTAATATGCTTACTGTTACTAGTCCTATCTTGTTTCGACAGTATTGTGGGATGAAGCGGCCCGGACTGACCTTACACATACACTTACGTGAGACAAGTTCCACCGACTGACGTGCACTTGTTGGCTAGCGGGTGCCAGTCTCTCCTACTTTAGTCGGATTGGATTTGATGAAAAGGGTCCTTATGAAGGGTAAATAGCAATTGGCATATCACATTGTGGTTTTGGCGTAGGTAAGGAACATTCTTGCTAGAAACCTAAATCAGCCACGTAAAAACTTGCAACAACAATTAGAGGACGTCTAACTTGTTTTTGCAGCGTATGCCGTGTGATGTGATATGGCCAAAAGGATGTGATGAATGATATATATGTGATGTATGAGATTGATCATGTTCTTGTAATAGGAATCACGACTTGCATGTCGATGAGTATGACAACAGCCAGGAGCCATAGGAGTTGCCTTAATTTATTGTATGACCTGCGTGTCATTGAATAACGCCATGTAATTACTTTACTTTATTGCTAAACTGTTAGCCATAGTAGTAGAAGTAATAGTTGGCGAGACAACTTCATGAAGACACGATGATGGAGATCATGGTGTCATGCCGGTGACGATGATGATCATGGCGCCCCGAAGATGGAGATCAAAAGGAGCAAAATGATATTGGCCATATCATGTCACTATTTGATTGCATGAGATGTTTATCATGTTTTTTCATCTTATTTGCTTAGAATGACAGCAGCATAAATATGATGATCCCTCACTAAAATTTCAAGAAAGTGTTCCCCCTAACTATGCACCGTTGCGAAAGTTCGTTGTTTCGAAGCACCACGTGATGATCGGGTGTGATAGATTCTAATGTTCGCATACAACAGGTGTAAGCCAGATTTACACATGCAAAACACTTAGGTTGACTTGACGAGCCTAGCATGTACAGACATGGCCTCGGAACACAAGAGACCGAAAGGTCGAACATGAGTCATATAGCAGATGCGATCAACATGAAGATGTTCACCGATGATGACTAGTCTGTCTCACGTGATGAGCAGACACGGCCTAGTTGACTCGGATCATGTATCACTTAGATGACTATAGGGATGTCTATCTAAGTGGGAGTTCATTAAATAATTAGATGAACTTAATTATCATGAACATAGTCAAAAGGACTTTGCAAATTATGTCGTAGCTTACGCTTTAGTTCTACTGTTTTAGATATGTTCCTAGAGAAAATTTAGTTGAGAGTTGACAGTAGCAATTATGCGGACTAGGTCCATAAACTGAGGATTGTCCTCAGTGCTGCATAGAAGGATTATGTCCTTATGCACCGCTCGGTGTTCTGAACCTCGAGCGTTGTCTATGGATGTTGCGAACATATGACATACACGTTTTGATGACTACGTGATAGTTCAGTGCGTAATGTTAAACGGTTTAGAATTGAGGCACCGAAGACATTTTTTGAAACGTCGTGGAACATATGAGATGTTCCAAGAGCTGAAATTGGGATTTCAGGCTCGTGCCCAAGTCAAGTGGTATGAGACCTCCGACAAGTTTCTTAACCTGCAAACTAAGGGAGAAGTTCAATCATTGAGCATGTGCTCAGATTGTCTGAGTACTACAATTACTTGAATCGAGTGGGAGTTAATCTTCCATATGAGATAGTGATGGTTCTCCAAAGTCACTGCCACCAAGCTACTAGAGCTTCATGATGAACTATAACATATCAGGGATAGATATGATGATCCTTGAGCCATTCGTGATGTTTGACACCGTGAAAGTAGAAATCAAATAGGAGCCTCAATTGTTGATGGTTAGTAAAACCACTAGTTTCAAGAAAGGCAAGGGCAAGAAGGGATACTTCATGAAATGGCAAATCAGTTGCTGCTCTAGTGAAGAAACCCAAGGTTGAACCCAAACCCGAGACTAAGTGCTTCTATAATGAGGGGAACGGTCACTGAAGCAGAACTACCCTAGATACTTGGTAGATGAGAAGGCTGGCAAGGTCGATAGAAGTATATTAATATACATTACATTGATGTGTACTTTAGTAGTACTCCTAGTAGCACCATGGTATTAGATACCAGTTCGGTTGCTAAGTGTTAGTAACTCGAAATAAAAAGCTATGGAATAAACGGAGACTAGCTAAAGGTGAGGTGACGATATGTGTTGGAAGTATTTCCAAGGTTGATGTTATCAAACATCGCACGCTCCCTCTACCATCGGGATTGGTGTTAAACCTAAATAATTGTTATTTGGTGTTTGCGTTGAGCATAGACATGATTGGATTATGTTTATCGCAATATGGTTATTCATTTAAGGAGAATAATGGTTACTTTGTTTATTTGAATAATACCTTCAATGGTCGTGCACCTAAAATGAATGGTTTATTGAATCTCGATCGTAGTGATACACATGTTCATGCCCAAAGATATAAGATAGTAATGATCGTACCACCTATTTGTGGCACCGCCATTTGAGTCATATTGGTATAAAATGCATGAAGAAGCTCCATGTTGATGGATCTTTGGACTCACTCATTTTTGAAAAGTTTGAGACATGCGAACCATGTCTGTTGGTGTATACGCATGAAGAAACTCCATGCAGATGGATCGTTTGGACTCACTTGATTTTGAATCACTTGAGACATGCAAATCATACCACATGGACAAGATGACTGAAAGGCCTCGTTTTCAGTGAGATGGAACAAGAAAGCAATTTGTTGGAAGTAATACATTTTGATGTGTGCATTCCAATGAGTGCTGAGGCACGCAACGGATATCATTATGTTCTTGCTTCACAGATGATTTGAGTAGATGCTAAGTTTATTTACTTGATGAAACACAAGTCTGAATTATTGAAAGGTTCAAGTAATTTCAGAGTGAAGTTAAAGATAGTCGTGACAAGAGGATAAGATGTCTATGATATGATCATAGAGATGAATATCTGAGTTACGAGTTTGGCACACAATTAAGACATTGTGGAAATTGTTTCACAACTAATACCACTATCGTTCATGGGTTAGGCATTAGAGACAACCGCATTCACTTTAATAGGGCACAACGTAATTCCGTTGAGATGACACCGTATGAACTATGGTTTAGAGAAACCTAAGCTGTCATTTCTTAAAAATTTGGGGCTGTGACGCTTATGTGAAAAGTTTTGCCTGATGAGATCGAACCCAAAGCGGATAAAATGCATCTTCATAGGACACCCAAAAACAGTTGGGTATACCTCCTAATTCAGAACCGGAAGCAAAAGTGATTGTTTCCAGAAACGGGTCCTTTCTCGAGGAAAAGTTTCTCTTGAAAGAATTGAGTGGGAGGATGGTGGAGACTTGATGAGGTTATTGAACCATCACTTCAACTAGTGTGTAGCAGGGCACATGAAGTTGTTCCTATGGCGCCTACACCAAATGAAGTGGAAGTTGATGATAGTGATCATGAAACTTCAGATCAAGTCACTACCAAACCTCGTAGGTCGACAAGGATGCTTACTACTTCAGAGTGGTACGTAATCATGTCTTAGAGGTCATGTTGATAGACAACAATGAACCTACAAGCTATGGAGAAGCGATGGTGGGCCCGGATTCCGACAAATGGCTCAAGGCCATAAAAATCCGAGAGAGGATCCATGTATAAAACAAAGTGTAGACTTTGGAAGAACCACTTGATGGTCATAAGGCTGTTGGGTGCAGATGGATTTTAAAAGGAAGACGGACAATGATGGTAAGTATCACCATTAAGAAAGCTCGACTTGTCGTTAAGATATTTTCCAACAAGTTCAAGGAGTTGACTATGATGAGACTTTCTCACTCATAGCGACGCTAAGAGTCTATTGGAATTATATTAGCAATTACTGCACTATTTATGAAATCTTGCAGATAGGATGTCAAAACATTGTTTCCTCGACGATTTTCTTGAGGAAAGGTTGTATGTGATACAACCAGAAGGTTTTGACAATCCTGAATGATGCTAACAAGTATGCAAAGCTCCAGCAATCCTTCTAAGGGCTGGAGTAAGCATCTCGGAGTTGGACTATACGCTTTGATGAGATGATCAAAGATTTTGGGTTTATAGAAAGTTTATGAGAAACTTGTATTTCCAAAGAAGTGAGTGGGAGCACTATAGAATTTCTGATGAGTATATGCTATTGACATATTGTTGATCAGAAATGACGTAGAGTTTCTGGAAAGCATATAGGGTTATTTGAAAAGTGTTTTTCAATGGAAAACCTGGATTAAGCTACTTGAACATTAGCATCAAGATCTACAAGGATAGATCAAAACGCTTAATAGTACTTTCAAATGAATACATACCGTGACAAGATTTTGAAGGAGTTCAAAATAGATCGGCAAAGAAGGAGTTCTTGGCTGTGTTGTAAGGTGTGAGCATTGAGTAAGACTCAAGACCTGACCACTGCAGAAGAGAAAGGACGAAGGTCGTCCCCTATGCTTTAGACGTAGGCTCTAAAGTATGATATGTTGTGTACCGCACCTGAAGTGTGCCTTGCCATGAGTCATTCAAGTGATCCAGGAATGGATCACAGGACAACGGTCAAGGTTATCCTTAGTAACTAGTGGACTAAGGAATTTTCTTGATTATGGAGGTGGTAAAAGAGTTCGTCGTAAAGGGTTACGCCGATGCAAACTTTGATAGTAATCTGGATGATTCTGAGTAGTAAACCGGATTCGTGTAGTAGAACAGTTTTTTTGGAATAGCTCCAAATAGAGCGTGGTAGCTGCATCTACAAGATGACATAGAGATTTGTATAGCACACACAAATCTGAAAGGTTCAGACCCGTTGACTAATAACCTCTCTCACAAGCGAGATGCGATCAAACCCCATGGGTGTTGAATTCATTACAATCACATAGTGATGTGAACTAGATTATTCACTCTAGTGCAAGTGGGAGACTGTTGGAAATATGTCCTAGAGGCAATAATAAAATGGTTATTATTGTATTTCCTTGTTCATGATAATTGTCTATTATTCATGCTATAATTGTATTAACTGGAAACCGTAATACATGTGTGAATACATAGACCACAACATGTCCCTAGTGAGCCTCTAGTTGACTAGCTCATTGATCAATAGATGTTTATGGTTTCCTAACCATGGACATTGGATGTCATTGATAATGGGATCACATCATTAGGAGAATGATGTGATGGACAAGACCCAATCCTAAGCATAGCACCAGATCGTGTAGTTCGTTTGCTAAAGCTTTTCTAATGTCAAGTATCATTTCCTTAGACCATGAGATTGTGCAACTCCTCCCGGATACCGTAGGAATGCTTTGGCTGTACCAAACGTCACAACGTAACTGGGTGGCTATAAAGGTGCACTACAGGTATCTCCGAAAGTGTCTGTTGGGTTGGCATGAATCGAGACTGGGATTTGTCACTCTGTATGACGGAGAGGTATCTCTGGGCCCACTCGGTAATGCATCATCATAATGAGCTCAATGTGACTCAGTAGTTAGTCACGGGATCATGCATTATGGAATGAGTAAAGAGACTTGCCGGTAACGATATTGAACAAGGTATAGGGACACCGCTAATCGAATCTCGGGCAAGTAACATACCAATGGACAAAGGGAATTGTATATGGGATTGATTGAATCCTCGACATCGTGGTTCATCCGATGAGATCATCGTGGAACATATGGGAGCCCACATGGCTATCTAGATCCCGCTGTTGGTTATTGGCCGGAGAACGTCTCGGTCATGTCTGCATGGTTCCCGAACCCGTAGGGTCTACACACTTAAGGTTCGGTGATGCTAGAGTTGTTATGGGAAATAGTATGTGGTTACCGAAGGTAGTTTGGAGTCCCGGATGTGATCCTGGACGTCACGAGGAGTTCCGAAATGGTCCGGCAATGAAGATGGATATATTGGACGAAGGGTATTGGAGTCCGGAAGTGTTCCGGGGGTACCAGGCTATGGCCAGCATGACCGAAAGGTGTTTCGGGAGCCCCGACAAGTGTTGGAGGGCCTCATGGGCCAAAGGGGAAGGGGCAAACCAGCCCACTAAGGGGTGGTGCGCCCCCCACACCCTTTCCCACGTTATTTGGGGAGGTGGGGCGCCTCCACCTGGCTTGGGAGGCAATCCTCCACCTGCTTGGCTTGGGGGGCATGTCTCTCTAGGATTTTCCCTAGGGAGATCCAATCTGCTTGGCCGCCGCCCCCTAGGGGAAACCCTAGGGCGCCCCTCCTCTCCCCTTGCCCCTATATATAGTGGAGGGATGGGAGGGCAGCTGCACCTCTTCCCTGGCGCAACCCTCTCCCTCCTCCAACACCTCCTCCTCCTCCGTAGTGCTTGGCGAAGCCCTGCTGGAGAACCACGAGCTCCACCACCACCATGCTGTCGTGCTGTCGGAGTTCTCCCTCAACTTCTCCTCTCCCCTTGCTAGATCAAGAAGGAGGAGACGTCCCCGGGCTGTACGTGTGTTGAACGAGGAGGCACCGTCCGTTCGGCGCTAGATCGGATCTTCCGCGATTTGAATCGCCGTGAGTACGACTCCATCAACCGCGTTCTTGTAACACTTCCGCTTAGCAATCTTCAAGGGTATGAAGATGCTCATACTCTCCCTATCTTGTTGCTAGAATCTCCATAGATTGATCTTGGTGATGCATAGAAAATTTTGAATTTCTGCTACGTTCCCCAACAGGATGTCACTAGGGAGAACCGCCTCCGCCCCATAAACCATGAAAAAGGGTTTGTAACCCATAGATCGGTTGGGGGTTGTATTGATGCTCCATAACATGGAGGGTAACTCCTCCACCCAACAACCTGGCGTTCTTTGCAAAGGAACCATAAGCCGAGGCTTGATACCTCGCAGAGTCTCTTGATTAACTCGTTCCGCTTGACCATTAGACTGGGGGTGAGCCACAGAAGAAACATCAAGCCGGATATGCTCTCGTTGACAGGATTCTCTCATAGCACCTTTGGAAAGATTAGTGCCATTATCTGTTATGATGCTGAAAGGATCAAGAAGAGGTGTCTAGAGGGGGGGGGGTGATTAGACACTAAGTACCAAAAGTTGCAGTTTTTAACTTCTTTAAGTTGAAGTGGAGTTTAGGCTCAAGTTTAACACTCACAATACATAACAAGCAAGCATGCAAAGAGTATATGAGCAGCGGAAAGTAAAGCATGCAACTTGCAAGAATGTAAAGGGAAGGGATTGGAGGATTCAAACCCAATTGGAGACATGGATGTTTTTGTCGTGGTTCCGATAGGTGGTGCTATCGTACATCCACGTTGATGGAGACTTCAACCCACGAAGGGTAACGGTTGCGTGAGTCCACGGAGGGCTCCACCCACGAAGGGTCCACGAAGAAGCAACCTTGTCTATACCACCATGGCCGTCGCCCATGAAGGACTTGCCTCACTAGCGGTAGATCTTCACGAAGTAGGCGATCTCCTTGCCCTTACAAACTCCTTGGTTCAACTCCACAATCTTGTTGGAGGCTCCCAAGTGACACCTAGCCAATCTAGGAGACACCACTCTCTAAGAAGTAACAAATGGTGTGTTGATGATGAACTCCTTGCTCTTGTGCTTCAAATGATAGTCTCCCCAACACTCAACTCTCTCTCACAGGATTTGGATTTGGTGGAAAGAGGATTTGAGTGGAAAGCAACTTGGGGAAGGCTAGAGATCAAGATTCATATGGTAGGAATGGAATATCTTGGCCACCACACATGAGTAGGTGGTTCTCTCTCAGAAATGGTAAGTTGGAAGTGTAGGTTCGTTCTGATGGCTCTCTCCACGAATGAAGAGGAGGTGGAGGGGTATATATAGCCTCCACACAAAATCTAACTGTTACACACAATTTACCAATCTCGGTGGGACCGAATTGAGAAACTCGGTCGGACCGATTTAGTAAACCTAGTGACCGTTAGGATTTTTGGTGGGACCGACATGCAACTCGGTAGGACCGATATGGTCAGGGTTAGGGCATAACGTAATCTCGGTGAGACCGATTACACAAACTAGGTGGGAACGATTTTGGTAATAAGCTAACTAAAGAGTTGGTCAGGCAAACTCGCTGAGACCAATTACACAAACTCGGTGGGACCGATTTTGGTAATAAGCTAACTAGAGAGTTTGCATTGTTATCTCTGTAGTACCGATTGCTCAAACTCGGTGATACCGATTTTGGTAATGGACATACACAGAGAGATTACAATCCCATCTCGGTGAGGCCGAGATCCCTATCGGTGAGACCGATTTGCCTAGGGTTGTGGCAGTGGGTATGACATCTGAACTCGGTGGCGCCGGATAGAAAGAATCGGTAGGGCCGAGTTTGACTTTTGGTTTAGGACATATGTGGATGTGAGAAAGTAGTTGAGGGCTTTGGAGCATATCACTAAGCACTTTGAGCAAGCAAGCCATTAAGCAACACCTCATCCCCTCTTGATAGTATTGGCTTTTCCTATAGACTCAATGTGATCTTGGATCACTAAAATAGAACATGTAGAGTCTTGATCTTGGAGCTTGAGCCAATCCTTTGTCCTTAGCATCTAGAAGGGGTTCCACATCCTTTAGTCCATGCCACTCCATTGTTGAACTTGTCTGAAACATACTAGGTAAAAGTGTTAGTCCAACAAGAGATATGTTGATATTAATTACAAAAACCACCCAGGGAGCACTTGTGCTTTCAGATGCTGTGTGGAAAGCCAAAACGGAAGATCACCTTCTTCATGAATTGAACCACCGTTGCTGCATCACAGTTACTGACCGGCTCTGCCTCCACCCACTTAGTGAACTTATCAACCGCCACCAAAAGGTGGGTCTTCTTATCCTTGGACCTTTTAAAAGGCCAAACCATGTCAAGCCCCCAAGTCGCAAACGGCCAAGTGATTGGAATCATCCTCAACTCCTGAGCCGGAACATGAGCTCGTCGTGAAAACTTCTGACAACCGTCACATTTACTAACCAAGTCCTCAGCATCAGCATGAGCCATCAACCAATAGAAACCGTGACGAAAAGCCTTGGCTACGAGAGATTTAGAGCCGGCGTGATGACCACAATCTCCTTCATGAATCTCTCGCAGAATCTCACAGCCTTCTTCAGGAGAGACGCAACGTTGAAACGCCCCTGTGACACTGCGATGGTGCAACTCTCCATTGACAATTGACATTGACTTAGACCATCGGGTTATCTATCTAGCCAAGATCTCATCTTCTGGCAACTCACCCCGGGTCATGTAAGCCAAGTATGGAACTGTCCAATCAGGAATAGCATGAAGAGCCGCCACCAATTGTGCTTCCAGGTCAGGAACAGCGAGGTCCTCCTCCATGGGTAATTTGACCGAAGGGTTGAGTAGAACGTCCAGGAACATGTTAGGTGGCACCGGCTTACACTGAGACCCTAGCCGGCTTAAGTTGTCAGCCGCCTCATTCTTCCTTCAACCAATATGCTCAACTTGGTAACCCTTGAAGTGACGTGCAATGGCATCAACCTCTCGTCGATAAGCCGCCATAAGCGGATCCTTAGAATCCCAAGTACCAGCAACTTGCTGAGCCACCAGATCTGAATCGCCAAAGCACCTCACCCGGCTTAAATTCATCTCCTTAGCCATCCGAAGACGATGGAGCAAGGCCTCATACTCAGTTGCATTGTTAGTACAGGGGAACATTAGCCGGAGAACATAAGAAAATTTGTCACCTCGCAGGGAAGTCAAGACAACTCCAGCCCCCGAGCCCTCTAACTATCTGGATCCATCAAAGTGAATAGTCCAATATGTGTTATCCGGTTTTTCCTTAGGTGCCTGTAACTCCGTCCAATCATTGATGAAATCCACAAGTGCTTGAGACTTGACGACCATACGTGGCATATACCTTAGACCATGAGGTCCAAGCTCAATTGCCCATTTAGCAACCCGGCCTGTGGCTTCCATGTTTTGGATGATGTCTCCGAAAGGAGCAGAACTAACCATAGTGACGGGATGACCCTAAATGTATTGCTTAAGCTTCCGACTTGCCATGAAGACCCCATACACAATCTTCTACTAGTGTGGATACCTCTGTTTGGACTCGATAAGCACCTCACTGATGTAGTAAACTGGCCGTTGAACTGGGTACTCCTTGCCTGCCTCTTTCCACCATGATGGCTACACTGATGGCCTGGCTATTAGCATCCACATATAACAACAGAGGCTCCTTATCAATAGGGGCAGCAAGCACGGGCGGCTCAGCCAACTGTTTCTTCAGATCCTCAAACGCTTGATTAGCAGCATCACTCCAAACAAAGTGATCCGTCTTCTTCATCATCTGATAAAGGGGAATAGCCTTCTCACCTAGCCGGCTTATAAACCGGCTCAGAGCCGCAATACGACCCGCCAGACGCTGAACATCGTTAACACACGCCGGCTCAGCCAACGAAGTAATGGCCTTGATTTTCTTCGGGTTAGCTTCAATCCTCTGTTGGAAACCAAAAAGCCCAAGAGCTTGCCCGCTGGTACACCAAAGACACACTTAGCCAGGTTAAGCATCATCTTGTATACCCAAAGATTGTCAAACGTCTCCTTCAAATCATCAATCGGGGTCTCCTTCTCTCTCGACTTCACCACAATGTCATCTACATAAGCATGAACATTGCGCCCAATATGATTGTGAAGGCAATTTTGTACACAACGCTGATAAGTCGCCTGGGCACTCTTGAGCCCAAAAGGCATAGACACATAGCAGAAGGCTCCAAATGGAGTAATGAAAGCTGTCTTCTCCTGGTCCTTAACTGCCATCTTGATCCGATGATAACCAGAATAAGCACCCAAAAAACTCAAACGCTCACAACCCGCCGTAGCATCAATGATTTGATCAATATGAGGGAGAGCAAACGGATCAGCCGGACAAGCCTTGTTCAAGTCCGTGTAATCTACACACATTCGCCAGGTGCCATTCTTCTTGAGTACCACCACCGGATTAGCCAACCACTCAGGATGAAAAACTTCAACAATAAACCCAGCCGCCAAGAGCCGGGCCACTTCCTCACCGATGGCCTTCCGCCTCTCCTCATTAAATCAGCGAAGAAATTGTTTGACCGACTTAAATTTTGGATCAATATTAAGAGTGTGCTCAGCGAGTTCCCTCGGTACACCCGACATGTCTGAAGGCTTCCATGCAAAGATGTCCCAGTTCTCACGGATGAACTCGATGAGCGCGCTTTCCCATTTCGGATCCAGATTAGCGCTGATGCTGAACTGCTTAGATGAGTCGCCAGGGACGAAGTCAACCAATTTAGTTTCATCTGCCGACTTAAACTTCAACAAAGGATCCTGCTTTGTGGTTGGCTTTTTCAAGGACGTCATGTCTGCCGGGTCAACATTATCCTTGTAAAATTTCAACTCCTCCGTTGCATAGACCGATTCAGCATAAGCCGCATCGCCTTCTTCACACTCCAGGGCCACCTTGCGACTCCCATTTACTATGATGGTGCCCTTGTAACCTGGCATCTTAAGCTGCAAGTAAACATAGCAAGGCCTCGCCATGAACTTAGCATAAGCCGGCCGCCAAAACAGAGCATGATAAGGGCTCTTGATCTTGACCACCTCGAAGGTTAAAGTTTCAGACCTGGAATCATGCTCATCTCCAAAGGCAACTTCTAAAGATATCTTACCCACCAGGTAGGCTGACTTACCCGGCACCACACCATGGAAGACGGTGTTTGACGGCTTAAGATTCTTATCTGTTAGTCCCATGAGACAGAAGGTCTCATAATAAAGGATGTTAATGCTGCTACGTCCATCCATGAGCACCTTAGTAAACTTATAGCCCCCAACTTGAGGCACCTCCACCAGAGCGAGGTGACCCGGATAATCAACCCGGGGTGGATGATCCTCACGACTCCACACAATAGGCTGATCTGACCACCGCAGATAACGTGGCACCGCCGACTCAACCGCATTCATGGCCCTCTTATGAAGCTTCTGTTCCTGCTTACATAAGCTAGTGGTGAAGACATGATACTGCCCACTATTCAACTGCTTCGGGTTAATCTGATAACCGGACCGTTGCTGCCGTTGATTCCCCTGATTACTCTGCTGATTGTAACCACCTTGGTTATCGTGGCCTTGAAACCCAGAATTTGAACCGCCGCCACCATGACCCGGACCATGAGAATTGGACCCTGATCCGCTGTTCGGGCCATGTTGGCGCTGGATGGACTCCCTAAAACTTCTCATTATGCTGCAATCTTTCCATGAATGAGTAGCCGGCTTCTGATCCGTTCCGTGTTTCGGACACAGCTGATTTAACATTGCCTCAAGATCGAATCTTGCCCTTTGAGCCGGCTGTCCTTTACGATGCTGGCTATAATTGCGTGCACTGGTGTTAGCCACGAACTCATCAGCCTTGCGCTTACCATTGCCGCCCTGATTGGTAGAATTATACTGCTGTCCCTTCATGCCGCTACTCTTCTTTCCCTTCCCGATCTTTCATCCTCAGAGTCGGGGTCCTTGGTACCATCAAAGTCGGCATACTTAACAAGAGCTGCCATTAGAGTACCCAATCACAATGACGCTTGAGCTGTCCAAGCTTCTGCTTGAGTGGACTAAAACGACATTTTTTCTCCAACATCAAAATTGTTGAATCGACATTTATGTTATCTGAAGAATGTATGATAGTCGAGACCCGGCGCACCCAGCTGGTCGTTGACTCGCCCTCAGCTTGAACACAAGAAACCAAATCCATGATTGACATAGGCTGCTTGCATGTATCTTTGAAATTTTGGATAAACCGGGCTTTCAGCTCTGCCCAGGACCCGATGGAGTTAGCCGGCAGCCCCTTCAACCAAGTATGAGCCGTCCCCTCCAACATCATGGTAAAGTACTTAGCGTACGCAGCCTCACTAACATCCAGCATCTCCATAGCCATCTCATAACTCTCCACCCAAGCCTCAGGGGGCTGATTTGCTGTATAATTGGGCACCTTACGAGGGCCCTTGAAATCCTTGGGTAAACGCTCGTTCCGTATAGCCACCGTTAGACATGGCACACCGAAAGCTCTAGAAGTTACAACCGCTTCAACTGAAGCCGTCGGATAAACCGGCGCGTGCTGATGAGCCGCCAGTTGAGCCGCCAGCTCGGCCTCCCGGCGCGCCGGGTCATGACCATGAGGTTGGTTACGATGCCGCTCAGTACTTGAGACTGCTGGCGAGTCAATGTGCCTACTGTAGCTCCGACTTGGACGAGGGATCCTATGAATCCAGTCACGACTATAGGAATAAGCCTGCTACTGCACCAAAGCCGTTTGAAGAAGCTCCCTAGCCCTTAAGGTTTTAATTGCCGCGGGAGTTTTACCCTCGGCTGACAGAGCCGCCAATTGTGTAGCTACAACAATCATGTTATCTAGAGGGGTAGAGTAATGACCCGAAGATGTTACTACATGCTGAGGCGGGGTATTATTCACATGCGGAGAATCTACTACGCACGACTGACCTGACGCTCTACCCCCCGGTGCCTCAGCCACCGGGTTTATCACCGGAGGGATACTAGCCCCCGCTCCGGGTGTATTGAAGAGATTCCTTGACTCATAAATCGAGGGCAGACGGCTCTGATGTTTTCTCCTTAAGACTTCGCTTGAAGCATTCTGATCCACCATAAGCCAGTATGAATCTGCTTGAATTCGCTGTGCCTGTGCAGTTAGACGGCCCGCTCTTCAGCCATCCTAATGTTTTCCGCTACCAACTCCACTTTAGCTTGCGCGATCTCATCGCGCAACTTAGCCAAATCCACCTTATGTTGTTCCCTGTTGTCGGCGGTTACTTACACTTGCATGAGAGTCGCCAGATCGTCCAACAGATCTGTTAAAACTTGAGCTGGCGGGTGAGTTGACCCACCAACACCAGCCGCTGTTACCGCCGCCGCACTGGAGGTCATGGCCACGGCGGCTGTTGAACCGAGAATCGGCTGGGTGCCAGCCATGAAGATCGTCACTCTGTTCGGCGGCTCAAGGGGGTCCGGAAGCAATCAAAGAATGGGCGCCATAAGCGCCGCTCTAAGCCCCGCCACAGCAATACCGGCACAGGAGACAACAGCAATCCGGATGGTGCCGAAGATGAATACAATCCCAACCAGCCTAACTTAGGGCAGGCCGAGCAAGGGGACGGGCAAGCTAGCCCAGATGAACAGGCAACGGACGAAGACTTGGAGGACGACAATTTTATGCCTCTCTTCTAAGATGAGGTGAGCCACAGGGACGATGAACTTGTCATGCCTGAGGATCCCGTCGAGCAGGAGCGCTTCAAGCGCCGGCTTATAGCCACTGCAAGAAGCCTGAAGAAGAAGCAGCAGCAGCTCCAAGCTGATCAAGATCTGCTAACAGACAGATGGACTGAGGTCCTGGCAGCTGAGGAATACAGACTCGAGCGCCCAACCAAAAGTTACCCAAAGCGCAAGTTGCTACCTCAACTCGAGAAGGAGGAACTAAAGCCCGAGCACCAGCCTGCACCCCGCCACCAACACACTATGGCCAGGGGCTACATGCAGGACCTGTGAAACGTAGCAGGAAATAAAGCAGCATAGTCAAGATCAATCTACGGATCGCGGGGGCGCGCCACCACGCGTAAAGATAATCATCACGCTGGATACACCAAAAACAAGTCCACCGGTCCGAATACAACCGACCAGATTCATCCGAACTGCATCGTACAGCCTGACACAGAGGCACCGCACACCCCCTATGCTTCACTGATGAAGTAGTGGATCATGAATTCCCAGAAGGGTTTAAACTCGTAAATATCAAATCATACAATGGCACAACAGACCCAGTGGTATGGATTGAAGATTTCCTTCTCCACATTCACATGGCCCGCGATGATAACCTACATGCCATCAAGTATCTCCCCCTCAAGCTCAAAGGACCAGCTCGACATTGGCTGAACAGCCTGCCGGCAAACTCCATTGGCAGTTAGGAGAACCTGGAAGACGCATTCCTTGACAACTTCTAGGGCACTTACGTGCAACCACCGGATGCTGATGACTTAAGTCACATAATCCAACAGCCCGAAGAGTCAGCCAGGAAATTCTGGACTCGTTTCCTAACTAAAAAGAACCAAATCGTCGACTGTCCGGATGCCGAAGCCCTAGCGGCCTTTAAGCATAATATCCGCAGCGAATGGCTCGCCCGACACCTCGGCCAAGAGAAGCCAAAGTCCATGGCAGCCCTCATGACACTCATGACCTGCTTTTGTGCGAGCGAAGATAGCTGGTTGGCTCGTAACAACAACACAACAAGCAATCCTGGCACAATAGAGGCCAGAGACAACATCGGCAAACCTCGACGCAACAAACATAAGCGTCACAAGAACAATGATGACGCCCAAGATACAACAGTCAATGCGGGATTCCGTTGCTCTCAGTCCGGTCAGCGGAAAAGGACACTTCAAAAGAACAATTCGGGCCCATCCGGCCTGGACCGCACACTTGACCGCCCATGTCAAATTCATGGTACCCCAGGAACGGCAGCCAATCATACCAATAGAGAATGCTGGGTCTTCAAACAAGCCGGTAGGTCAGGCGCCAAAAACAAGGAGAAGGGGTCTCAAAGCGATGAAGACGACGAGGAGCCCAGATCATCAAACAATAGAGGTCAAAAGAAATTTCTTCCGCAAACCAAAACGGTGAACATGATAAACACCATCGACATGCCCAAATGGGAACGGACGCGCACTCTTCGGGACGTCGACTCAACAAAGCGAGTCGCCCCACAGTATAAAAATTCGGCTGATCATCTTCGATCGTATAGACCGTCCGACCAATATCAACCACGGCAATTCAGTCGCACTTATCCTCGACCTAATAGTTTGCGGGTTCCACCTCACACAAGCCCCTATGGGCGAAGGCAGCAGTCCAAACTTGCTGCACCAGGACATAGTGCGCCAGATAGGTATTGATCGCTTGAGGATCAAACCCACTAAAAACATCCTTTCAAGGTGTCATACCAGGTGTGAAGGTCAGTATGGGCTCCATCACTCTGGAGGTAGTCTTAGAATCACCAAACAATCACCATACCGAAGAGTTAGTCTTCGACATTGTCCCTCTATGCAGTAACTATTACGCATTGTCGGGGCGAACCGCGTTGGATTGATTCAACGCGGTATCACACTATGCCTATGGCAAGCTTAAAATACCAGGGCCATGTGACATGATCACAATTATGGACAAGGCCGAACTCCACCTCTGTGCCGAAGAGTATACCACCACTTTAATGACAGAAGCAGCGAGTTGCGCCTTTTAATCGAACCTTGATTCGACAGCCAAACTCCCGGACACTGACAAAGGAGTCCGAACTACTTCACGGCATGATAGCTCGGCTCGACCAGGGCTCAATCAAACACTCCGGCATAAGTTGGGAAGGGCCACACCCCACGGTTCAACCGCTCCGTGGCACACAAATGTCTCTAGCATTTTCTTTGCAGGTTCGCTTTTTCACAGAACAGGACTGGCGACTTTGAATCAGCTCAGACGTGCAATGGGGGAATCTTTAGACATTCCACCCGAAGACAATCCGGATATACTTCGGTTTCGCACACAGCTCCCTCCCGCCCGGTCTAAGCAGAGTTATATGTCGCTTATCTGCTATCATTTCTCATTGACACCTTTCGTCATAACAACATCCGTACATCGTGGCATGCCTTAAATCGCCAGGGGCTTCATTGTACTCACACTATGGCAACAAAGTCCGGCCACCTTCTCGGTCGCTCGGCACCCCGAACTTATAGCATTATATGCATCAGCTCCAAATCATGTCTTCGGTCAATAGTTGGGTTTGCCCGGCTCCCATGTTTTGTTACCTTACGTTCCGCTATATCAGCTAAGGTAGCGCTGAGAGAACTACTGCGATTGTGTCTCGGTTCTTCCGGACGAGCACCTCAGTAGAGAAAGCCGAAAACTGACTGTCATGATACGACAAGAGCTGTTCAGCTGTTCGAGAGGTTGTAAAATCTTTCAGGATTTATTCCGCATAATGCCATAACCAATGCAGTGTGGGACGGATTGGTCTTCCGGTCAGGTGCTAATAGAGCCTCTCGTGCGGTCTTCCGAACACCATGGGCTGCGCCCACCTTACTTAAACTCCTATGGCTAAGTGAGAGTGATGAATGTTGGAAATATGCCCTAGAGGCAATAATGAAATGGTTATTATTATATTTTCTTGTTCATGATAATTGTCTATTGTTCATGCTATAATTGTGTTATCTGGAAATCGTAATACATGTGTGAATACATAGACCACAACATGTCCCTAGTGAGCCTCTAGTTGACTAGCTCGTTGATCAATAGATAGTCATGGTTTCCTGATTATGGACATTGGATGTCATTGATAACGGGATCACATCATTGGGAGAATGATGTGATGGACAAGACCCAATCCTAAGCATAGCACAAGATCGTGTAGTTCGTTTGCTAGAGATTTTCTAATGTTAAGTATCATTTCCTTAGACCATGAGATCGTGTAACTCCCGGATACCATAGGAGTGCTTTGGGTGTACCAAACATCACAACGTAACTGGGTGACTATAAAGGTATACTACAGGTATCTCCGAAAGTGTCTGTTGGGTTGACACGGATCGAGACTGGGATTTGTCACTCCGTATGACGGAGAGGTATCTCTGGGCCCACTCGGTAATGCATCATCATAATGAGCTCAATGTGACCAAGTGGTTGGTCACGGGATCATGCATTACGGTACGAGTAAAGTGACTTGCCGGTAACGAGATTGAACGAGGTATTGGGATACCGACGGTCGAATCTCGGGCAAGTAATGTATCGATTGACAAAGGGAATTGTATACGAGATTGCTTGAATCCTTGACATTATGGTTCATCCGATGAGATCATCATGGAACATGTGGGAGCCAACATGGGTATCCAGATCTCGCTGTTGGTTATTGGCCGGAGAGCTGTCTCGGTCATGTCTGCATGATTCACGAACCCGTAGGGTCTACACACTTAAGGTTCAGTGATGCTAGGGTTATTAGGAAGACTTGTAAGTGATTACCGAATGTTGTTCGGGGTCCCGGATGAGATCTCGGACGTCACGAAGAGTTTCGGAATGGTCTGGAGGTAAAGATTTATATATGGGAAGTTGTCATACGGTCACCGGAAAAGTTCCGGTGCTTATCGGTATTGTACCGGGGCCACCGGAGGGGTTCTGGGGGTCCACCGAGAGGGCCCACCTCTCTCGGGGGGCCTCATGGGCTGTAGTGGACAGGGAACCAGCCCCTGGAGGGCTGGGCGCACCCCCCCGTGGGCCCATGCGCCTAGGGTTGGGGGGGGGGGAACTCTAGAGGGGGCGCCCCCCTTGCTTGGGGGGCAAGCCCCCTCCCCTTGCCACCGCCCCCTCTAGATCTCATCTAGAGGGGCCCGGCCCCCTTCCCCTTCCCCTATAAATAGAGGGGCGAGGTGAGGTCCGCATACAACATCCAAGGTGCAGCCCCACCCCTCCCCAACAACTCTATTCCTCCGTTAAGAGCTTGGCGAAGCCCTGCCAGAGTACTGCCTCTCCACCACCACCACGCCGTCGTGCTGCTGCTGGAGCTCTCTTCCTCAACCTCTCCCTCCTCCTTGCTGGATCAAGGCACGGGAGACGTCTCCACTCCGTACGTGTGTTGAACGCGGAGGTGCCGTCCGTCCGGCGCTAGGATCTTCGATGATTTGGATCATGATGAGTACGACTCCTTCAACCCCGTTCTCTTGAACGCTTTCGCTCGCGATCTACAACGGTATGTAGATGCACTCCTATCTCTCTTGTTGCTAGATGACTCCATAGATTGATCTTGGTGATGCGTAGAATTTTTTTATTTTCTGCAACGATCCCCTACAGTGGCATCATGAGCTAGGTCTATGCGTAGTCTCTATGCACGAGTAGAACACAATTTTGTTGTGGACGTAGATTTTGTCAATTTACTTGCCACAACTAGTCTTATCTTGTTTCGGCGGCATCGTGGGATGAAGTGGCCCGGACTGACCTTACACGTACGCTTACGTGAGACAGGTTCCACCGACTGACATGCACTAGTTGCATAAGGTGGCTAGCGGGTGTCTGTCTCTCCCACTTTAATCGGATCGGATTCTATGAAAAGGGTCCTTATGAAGGGTAAATAGAAATTGGCATATCACGTTGTGGTTTTGACGTAGGTAAGAAACATTCTTGCTAGGATCCTATTGCAGCCACGTAAAAACATGCAACAACAATTAGAGGGCGTCTAACTTGTTTTTGCAGCATGTGCCTTGTGATGTGATATGGCCAAAAGGATGTGATGAATGATATATATGTGATGTATGAGATTGATCATGTTCTTGTAATAGGAATCACGACTTGCATGTCGATGAGTATGACAACCAGCAGGAGCCATAGGAGTTGTCTTAATTATTGTATGACCTGCGTGTCATTGAATAATGCCATGTAATTACTTTACTTTATTGCTAAACCGTTAGCCATAGTAGTAGAAGTCACTGCAAAAAAAAATACACTTCCGTGATGATACGTGTTTGTCACAGTAGGTCGCGTTTTTTGTCATGTATATACATCCCTGACAAATTTATGACAGAATCAAGATAGTCATACCTGTGCTGACGTACAAGTGTTCCATGACATTACCAAAATTATCATCACAGAAGTGTCCACTTCCATGATGATAAATCGCGCATCACATAAGTGCTTTCGTCAAGGGTGAGCGACACGTGGCATCCACCATAATGGAATGCCGTTAAGCTATCGGGTCGGGTTTTGGATCCGATAACCCGTTAACAGCCCCGACCAATGGGGATTTTCCACGTGTAAAATCATCATTGGCTGGAGGAAACACGTGTCGGCTCACCGTTGGGACAGATGTCATCCGCTCATTGGACCGAAGGCGCCTATGATATGGCGACACGTGGCATGGCCCAACAGGGGCCCATTCCTGTGAAAAGGCCGGCCCGTTTGACTTGGTCAAAAGGTGGCGGGCCGGCCCACGGAAAGCCTGTTAACGGCCTGTTCGCCTATAGCCCATTTACAGCCCGCTAACCCAGGGCCCGTTATGCCCTATCCGAATTAGGCCTAGTAGCGTCATCTGGGCCGTCCAATATGATTCAGCCCGTTTTAACTTTCGGCCCATGTGTGGCCCATGACTTCTTTCAGCCCATATGAGGACCTTTGTAACTCTTGGCCCATTAACGGCCCGTTGTGAAACTGGCCTGTAATGAACAGTGTATCACTTTATACCCATTAACGGCCCGTTATTCCATTGGGCCGTTTCCAGCCCAAGTTATCTTTCAGCCTTCTCAGGGCCCATTGATTCTTGGGCTCACTTGTAGCATTCGGTTACATATGGCCCGTTACTGTCATTTTCTGCTTGTGGGCCAAATTCAGCCCATCGTTACAGTCGGCCCGTTTGCGGACCGTTAATACGTTGGGCTGTTTTCATGTTAAAAAAACCCGTTGGGCTATTTTCATAGAGTTATCAAATACGGCCTATTAATGGCTCGTTATGGTCCACGAATAGTACTGCCCATGATTGGCGAAATGATCATACACCCCGTAGAAGGCCCATGGATCCTACGGCCCGTATGAGGCCCATGGATAGTACAGCCCGTAGAAGGCCCATGGATCGTACGGCCCGTAGAAGGCCCATGGACCCTATGGCCCGTAGAAGGCCCATTGATCCCTAAGGCCCGTATAGAAGGCCGATGGATCCTACGGCCCGTATAGAAGGCCAATGATCCTACGGCCAAACGAAGGCCCATGGATCATACGGCCTGCAGGAGGCCCATGGTTACAACAGTCCGTGTGTTGCCATGATTATTTTGGCCTAGTTACAAAAATAGGCTATTGTGGCCACTAGAAAAACACAGAAAAAGAACTGAAGTGACTACAAGCAAACAACTAAACAAGACAATAAGGAAATAAATAAGCAAGCAATTAAGGCTAGCCTATTACCGCTATTACACATATTACGTCCACTGGGCATCAAAGTTCTCCACCAGTGCAAATATAGGGAACAAAGCAACATATTACATACACTGGCCGTCAAAATTGGCCACCAGTGCAAATAAACGCGGCAGCAAAACAAGAGCATAACTGAAACAACTTCAGAAGAGCTCAAGAAACGTTATCCTGGGTATCCACCATGCTGGCAATAAGCTTAGCAAGCTGATTAGCTTTGTCCTGTTTGGCGCTAAAATCCTCCAACGCTTGCTGTTGCACCAGAAAGTATGCATCTGAATGCTCTAGGGACTTCCGCAGTCCTTCCGCTTCTTGTCGCAGCACAGCTGATTGATGTCTTTCAGCTTGTAGTTGAGACTCAAGAAACCGAGCTGATTCAGACAGTGAGTTTGAATAGCTTGTGCAAGCGGTAGTGGCCAGTAACTCGAACACTAAACCAAGATAGGACTTTGGGGTTGTCTCGCTGTCTTCAAGATAGTCTTTTCTTAGTTGTTTTATCAGCTTTGTTGGAGACCAACAAGGATGTGTAACTATCCTGAACCTTATCTGCATTACTTCCTTTACCATTGCTTAATAAGGCACTCCTCCCCAATATTCTGTCAGCATTCTAAAAGAAGAAACAAGCAGACACATAACAAGTTTAGCATGTACTAGTATATGAAACTCATTTCGGTGAACCAGTTCATTAGTAAGGTGGACAGGATTAAACTACCAAGTCTTCTATTGCGAAGTACTAGTACATAATAAAAGCATCAAACAAACATATATCTATGTCCTATGGTCACTGCATTGTCTTGCCAAATCAAAATAGAGACACGGTTCAAATCATATCAGTTCAAGACAAAGCAGCAGTGAAAGAATACAAAGCGTGGGAAACTACACGACACAACAAGATTTCAGATGGGTACCACGAGTCTACATGTACAACAACACTATTGGCTCTGTTGTGATGCTAGTAATGTGCATGATATGAAAGTCAACTGTATACACAATTGAAATTGAAATCAAAAGAGCTATTGATAAGAGCAAACTTGTTAAAGAAACATGCGTGAACATACCTGCTGTGCCATTGGAGTTTCGATTGGATCCTTCAATTTAAAAATAAGTTTGTATCAGTAAATACAGTGATACAAGAGCAAATCAATCATAGTTAAAAAGGCACGCCTAAGCGAGCGCTTAAGCGCGCCTAGGCTCTAGGTGTTGGCAAAACGCATTGCGCATAACTACACTTAATCTGTGCATAACTGCGCATAAGCATGCGCTTTGGTCAGTAAAGTGCAAGGCGGTGGCAAAACGCACAATTAACGTCTAGTGCTTTTTGAACTATGATAGCAATGGAATCTTAAATTAGAACAATTGTTCTTCAGGTTTAGGCACTTGTTCTACATGAACAGAGTACAGTAAGACGCAAGAATATAATACTTAAAAATAGAAAATGAGCTCATAGACCTTACCACATTCTTGGTTCGGGACCAGTACAGAACAAGGCGTTCCCAGTCATCGTCCAGTAAATGTGTCTCAGGAGAACGTAAGGGAATTTGATGAGTTTCTTTGCCGGTGAAGTATGTTTTCTTCAGGTAATTCCGATACTGCCACCAAGCATTCTTGAAGATAGCAGAGGTATTAGCATAGGTTACCTCATCCTGAGTTTCCAAATCGGTCCTTCTCTATAGAGAAAAATTGGAAAATTTGCTGTATTATAACCATCATGAAGGTAGGATGTATGGGATGAAGCAAAGTAATTGCCATGAATAACATTACTTACACATAACTCCTGGACAAACACCTGCAACTGGCATTTTCCTTCATCTTCAGTATAATATTTCCAAGATGGGAAGATACGCACATACGATTTAACAACATCAAATGCGATAGATGCTAAACTACGACTGGCTGGTTGTGCTTCCTCCATAGGAATAGGCGTACTAACTGGTGGAGTTGGGGTTCGCCGTGATAGTACTGGCCCTTTGGGCACTGGAGCTGCCTTACTAACTGCTCTTGTTTGGGAGCTCTGTGGTGGAGATGGTGCTGTGTCAACAGGAACTGGGTTACTATCGGCTAGGGTTGGGGTTAGATTGGGTGAAGCTGGTTCTCTGTCCATCGCAGTAGGGGTACAATCTGCGAGAGTTTGGGTTATGTGTGGTAGGGCTGGTTCTTGTGCATGTACAACCGGGGTGCTATCTCCACCAAGAGGTAGCACTACTTTATTTGAAAACCATGTTTTTATTCCGCTAGATACTGGCATCACCCGCTCCATTTCAAATGGCTGATAAACATGAAACATAGTTGAATGTACAGACATTGTATGAGAGACAGATGCAATAGATAGTGTGGAAAAAAGAGGGCATGAAATAGTTGACATGTATATTGTTTAACTAAAACGGATAGCATGACATAATTTCACATATATGATGTTTATCTAAACTTTATAGCATAACATAACATAATTCAAAGATATGATGAATAACTAAACAGGATCGCATGACATAATTCACCTACATGTTATCTAAGTAATCAGGATCGCATCATTTAATTCACATATGTGATTTATATGCTAAACAGAGGGCAATCGATATGATGTCTGAACTAAGAACATGGTGTTGAATATTGTGTATATGATGTCTAAACTATGCAATGCAAGACACCGTATGCATGATATGAGCAGTATAACCGTGCCAAGTTAGAGCATACACCCCAGTAGGGGAATAGGACTGGTCATTTGTCTCTGAATCCATCTCCGAGGAGCTATCGGGACCCAACAAGAGATCTGCTTCAACATGTAGCACTGCCTGCTCTGGAGGCCTTGTTTTCACTCCAGATTTTTCCATCTCCCACCCAAATGGCTGATTCACAGGAAGAGTAGTTTAATGTACAAACATTGTCGACAAATGGAAATGTAATGAAGAAAATAATGGGCAAGATATCATTCAAATATATGATGCTTGGTTAAACAGGATGGCATTGCACATTTCACATATATCATGGCTGGCTAAAAGACATGAGACTGCATAACTCCCATATATGATATAGAAACTAAATAGGTGGCATTACAGAACATGTCTAAACTAAGCAGATGACATATATGATGTCAAAAGTAGGCACTGCAAGGCAACATATGCATGATATGACTAACATCATCATGCCAAGGTAGAGCAAACACCTTGGGGGGTAAATAGGAGTGGTCAGCAGCGTTTGAATCCGCCTCAGAACAGATATCTTCCTTTGGATTACAATCTGGAGAGGGGTGGGGAGGGTTTGCCATTGAACCCACCATGGAGCAATGTCTGCATGACATTGTATTGCCGCGCAAAACTCTTCTCTTTTTCTCTACATGTTCAACATGACTGTGTACAATATCTGACATGCATACGAAAAAATATGGTGAGATTATGTAAGGAGAGCATGCAGAAATTTAGAGTGATGGTAACAACCAGTGGATGGATCCAAAAATAATGATAGCAGGCTGATGATTGCTTTAAATTAATAAAACGACAGATGATAATTGCTTTACTATTTGTTTCCCACCCAAGATGAACAACATAGGCATACCCTAGTGAACCAGATATTAGACAGACATACTATTCATTGCTGCCTCGATATGTGCCCCACAACTAATTTAGAACTCAAGTTTGAACATTAATTTGGACCTGAGTTGGGAGTCCAAGAGCTGAACAGGACGATAAAGTAGCAGGTAAGTTTAAGCAATGCATAACATAAGTAGAAACAAAAGAGTGGGACCTCTCTTGTGGACCCATGTACTCCTCAGGTTCATCTGCTGAGTTGATGATGGTGATGCCGTTGGGGTGGGTGCCGGCGGTAGGGAAGGAGATCTGAGGCGGCAAAACACAGTCAGGAGTCGTGATGTCTGGTTTGGTGGATGCTTCTGTCGATGGAGTAGCTCAGGGACGACGTCGCGGCAGGAGCAGGACAAACCACACAAAGTTCCCTTCGACACGTACCTGTAACTGAAGTAATTCTGTAAGGGCTCATTTGGCTTGCATGATTCTTAAAACGCAGGGATAGGAAAAACACCGGAATAGGATAGGAAAATGCACATGGTAAACAGAGCATTTGTAAACACAGGATTTCTGTCAACTTGGGTGTTTGGTTTACAGGAATTGGAAGAGCTGAGGAATGCAAAGAAACATGGCCAAAATAAAGAGAAACCATATGAAAGCGTGTACAGTTAGAATGTTATTCTGGCACTAATGCACTTGGTCTTGTTTTCATGCATAGGATTTTGAAAAGTAGGTCCAGATGGATGTTTTGCTTCATTCCTTTCAACAAAATGCATGAATAATTGAATAGTAGAGTGCCATTGGAAAATTCCCTATTGCTATGTTTTTCCGTTGAACCAAAATAGCCCTAATGGATCGACGTGAATGTATAGTAATAAGTGATGCAACAAGTGTACAACGTCTTTGCCATAGCCGTGTCGACCTCAACATCATTGGGTTGGTCGCTGAAGCAGTTGAGGCAGAGGTGGCTGTCGGAGGTGTGGAGGAAGATCTGAGGAATCTGTAGACGGCGTCTAGGGCACTGCTCTATTGTGATGGATCATTCTGTCGTTGGAGCAGCTCCGGTGAGCCGTAAGACGTCAAGGCTGAAGTAGCACAAGACAAACATCGTCAATCTCAAGTGGGATTCTAATAGCATCTCCAATAGATGATGTAAAATGGATGTAAAATTAACATCACCAAAAACCACCTGACTACAACAGATGAGGTAAAAACTGTTGACTCTGAACTTAACTGTCGAAACTGAAATTTACTGTGGAATCTAAATGCTACTGTCGAAACTGAACGCAATGGTAGCAGAGAAGCACTTGACATGTAGTTTAGGGAGGGCCTGCAGTTCATGTTCAACCTGCACCCCCCTGAGCCGCCAACCACCACCGGTCGAACCGCCAGCCCCAGCGCCGCCTCGCCGCCCCGAAACAACTCGCCACTGCCGCCCTGGCCAGCCCTCTAGGCCCCCCGCCCCCACCCTGAACCCTAAGATAGATAGTGGGGTACCTCTCCGGCGAGCGCCCGTCCCCGCTGCCGGTGGTTCTTCCTTAACTCCGGCGAGCCCCCCCAACCCCTGAAAATCGACTGACCTAAAAGTTGATTCAGTCGACTGAAGTGTGGCTTAATAGGAGCAGAGCAGTAGCACGAGCGAGGGGGAGAGTAGCAGCAGCAGCTAGGCGAGCGAGCGATCGAGCGAGAGCCGGAGCAGCAGTAGCAGCACGAGCGAGCGAGCGAGAGCTGGAGCAGCAGATCCGGCTGGTATGGCCGCCACCGCCGAAGGGGCCTCGCACTGGGGGAGAGCCGCCATGGAGATGTCGCTCGCGGCGCCGGCTTCAAGGTAGCCGCTCCATGGAGGTGCGGGATGGAGCACCGTCGGTGTTGGGAGGTCGAGTTAAGGAGAAGGTGCGATGCGATGAGTGTACAACCTCTTTGGTGGCGCCGAGTAGGCCTCGGCTTCGTCTGAGGACTCGGTGAGGATGCTGCGGTTCTGGTGGAGCAGGTTAAGTCGGCGCTGTGGGGATGGAGTAGCCGTGATAGACGAGGCGATCATCGGAGCAGCTCCTTGGAGGTGGAGGACGGGGCGGCTGAACCGGCTAGACGACAAGATGGACGATGGATCCTCATCCGGGGAGGTGGACGAGGGACGTCGAGCTATTGCGGTGGACGACGTCGTCGAGGAAGAGGCTCCGGCTGGGCAGCGGTGACATGGCGGACGGAGGAGGGTGGGGTTTCGCGGCTGGAGCGGAGAGGTTATGGCGGCCTGGGATTTCGAATGGTGAAAAGGGGGCGATGGGAGGGGGTGAAGCATGACTTAGGGACGCGCTTGTCCAAAATGTAGGGTGTGTTACAAAAGTACCCCCCACCGATTTGAACTAGCGGCCCTTTCGGCTCAGGGTTAGAAGGGGGATTTTGCGTGTCGGGATTTGGTAGCTGGAGGGAGTTTTCACGCGCGTTGTAATTTCAGGATAGCAAGGCGCAGGTTGTGAAGGCGCCAGTTTTGGGAGCATGACATCTGAATTTTCGGGATATAACAAGACGCGGGTTGAATTTTAGGGACAGCGTAACGTGTAGTAATATTGTACTTGTACGTACCAAATCAATTCGCACTTCCCTCAACCAAAAAGAAAACAAAAAAAATAAAACTATTCGCACCACACAAAAAGAGAGTCTTGCCCCATTTTACTATACAAATGCTATTCAAAGCTACTCCCTCCTTCCATCTATATAGGGCCTAATGCGTTTTTCGATGCTAACTTTGACCAAATATTAGAGCAATGATATATGACATGCAACTTACACAAAGAAAACCGTTAACTTCATCTGTGAAAGGTTCTTTCAATGATATAATTTTCACACTGTGCATGTCATGTACTATTAATCTTGTCAATAGTCAAAGGCGGTCTTAAAAATCTCATTACGCCCTATATAGATGGAAGGAGGGAGTATGAATCCATGTTATGTCTGACTAATTTTTTTTTGCTTGCTGTATAATGCATGTAACCTACTCATACCAACATTTTAGTGCATTCCAAATGTCTATACCACCACTGCAATTCGAACTAAATATGAATTTGTTTCTCTATTTCAATAAGAATCTACAATCATGATTGTTGCCAACTTCAATCATCATAGTTTCCTTGCTATCCGCCAGATATAAATCGGACGGCCTATAATGCAGGATGGCAGGCACACCATCATCAACAACTCCGTTTTTTATAAGAGTAGAGATAAAATATATTAAATGTAGTATAACATGTTCATAAACACACCATGTGTATCACCGTTATATATATTCACAGATGCGTCGATTTAAAACACTATGATAAATTCTTCAAATATCCGAATTCACTTTTTATAATGAAGTATATATGATCTCTTTTCGTCTTTTACACCCGCACAACCCTCTTATCTTTGTAGCTAGCGCTAACTTTCTCTTGTGCATGCACACGCCCGCATCCCTCTCACCCTCCCTCAGCATTCTCTAGCTCCATCGCGCAAATTCGTCTTTTCACTTTAGGTCGTTCACCCATGGTGTGTGTAGGCCCCCCAGCTCCTTCTTTATGGCACACATCGATCGATATGCCTCTCTAGCCAGGTGTGCCTAGCACAAACACAAGCTTCCCCCCTTCTCTTGTCACCGTCCATGCCTCACTCCCACCACTCTTTTCATCGCTCTCATACTCGCACACTCCTCCCCGCTCGATATAGTATGCCTCTCATCATTCGTGCATGCCTCCTGACCCGTCTCTCACATGCACGTGCATAGACAACAAGCAGCCATCTCCTCTCTTATTGATATTGCGGGCGTGCCCTCCGTTTGTCTAGCAAGCCTATCCCACCATTTGTTAGAAGCAACTCCACTACCACCCCCTCCAACACTCTAGCTCTATCTCTCTCCCAACCTTATTCCTCTCCTGCACATATGCATGGATGCCGATCGATCTCCCTTAATACATGAGGCAGATAGATCTCCTTAATACATGAGGTAGGCCTCTCTCCTCCTCCACACATATACCAGCCATTGTACCTCTATAGTTAATTGGGACTCCCTCTTCCCCCACCACACACTGATAGTCGAGCGCTGCAGGTACGTATCCATGCCACAGAGACAAACTGCACATGTCCCCTCTCACGTTCCAGTAGGCCAGCCACTCTATATCTTTGACGTGGGCACACACAAATTCGATGGCACTCTTTATCGATCGCGCGTGCACACACACACACACATCATCCCTCTTTTTGATTCTATGGACACCTCAAGCCGGTGATACGTCCACTCTCTTCTCGTGGATCGCCCCCTCTATATATATATGTTATATCCAGGATTCTATTTCACACACATTGCATATGTTACATTTTTTAATTGACCCCCCCAAAAAAACTCTCAAGAACCCACACACTATATCTCTCTAGGTTTGTTTCTCTCTCACACAACCCCAAATAGGTGGTGTACGTATACAAGAAGAGAATAGGTGCACCGTGCACGTACTCACGCTTCGTGCCCAGCCACACCGGCGCAGGTACACGGTGGAGCTCATTGCTTTACGAAATGGCAGCCCACGTGCTAATTTGAACGCCTATAGCGGTTGTTTACCTAGGGAGGACCTGTACCACGCCTGCACGAAACAAAGTTTGACTTGACGCATTGCCGCGTTATTTTTAAATAAAGTTATAGCGCTCAATGGCACGTACACAGAATATAAAACGATTTTTATGGAGAAAAAGGTAGTCCGCTCACTATATACAATGGACCTTGCATGCCTGGTTTGTCGCTCTTCAGAGTATCTCACACATGGCTGCGGTGGCCTCTCTCTCTCTCTCTCTCTCTCTCTCTCACCGTTGGTCACTGATCCGGCCGCATCCCGTTTGCCGGGGGAAAGGGAGTGCGGTGGCCTCTCTCTCTCACCATTGGTCACTAATCCGGCCGCATCCCGTCCGCCGAGGGAAAGGGAGGAAGTGCATCGTTTCTCCGTTCGACGACGCCGAGGTAGCACATCCCGATCTGCGGTACACGCCGTTCTCTTTGACCAAGCTCCGGCGTGGCAGGGCCTACGCCACCTACTCGCAGATTCCGCCCGCCGCCGCTCACCTAGTTACACCCCGACGACCTCCAGGTATCCCCTCCGGCCTTGCTCCACTGCCCGTCTTCCCATGTCGCTGCATGTGGATCTTCCATAGTTCTTTGCCCAAAATGTAGCTCGTCCAGCGTACTTTCCATATTGCATTCTCGTCCTCACACTGTTTTAGAAAAACATAACCGTGTTGTTATCTTCCCTTAGGGCAAGGAATATGCTTCTTTTTTGTCGTCGCATGTGTCATCAACTATTATTGGCCAGTAATTGTTTCCTTTCTACCTCTTTTTTGCAAGCAGGGCTATCCATTTCACCTTGTTGCTATTGCGACCTTTTGGTGAACTGCACAAATCACTTTTTTCTTAAGAGTGTTTTGTGCAGTTGTACTAAAATGTCACATGGGCAACGTCTCTACATTTCAGTGCAACTGCACAAAGGGAGATTGATTTTGCTCTATCCTCCTCATCCAACTCCGAGCCTAATCTTCTCCAACTAGTTAGTCTTAAGAGAGACTGCAAAGGTGACCGGCTTCTATTTATGTATTTATTGTTTCATCAGCAGTCCTCTATCATCGCAATCACACTTAATATCTTTGGAACAGGGACGCTCAGCTCTATTTTAGTGGAATTGCACAAAATGATCGGAATGTTGCATGCTCCAGACAGCTAGTTTTTCCCAACATGCCTTGTTGATTTAGACCCATACTACTGCGCTTGGCTCTTCGCCTCTTCGTGAAGTCGAACAATGATGGTACTCCGCATGTTGGGTACTACAGTGTATGCCTCTGACAATCTGACACCGAATGGACTGATGCATGTCCACCAAGGGTAGGTTGCATTAGTCAAAAGGCGTAAGCGAGCTTCACTTTGTCCTGTAAGCTTCTCCTCGTTTTGCGAGTTGACGGGACACACCAAAAAGTAGTGCTAGTCCATACTCCCTCCTTTCCGGTTAATATGGCTTAAACTTTTTTGCGGGTAAATGAGAGAGCTTTATTCATATATAAGCATTCTTAGGACGATCAGCCAAGACACTGGTCACTAGGAAGCGAGCTACCCCGCAAAAAAAGAAGTAGGAAGCGAGGTGTTTCATCAAGCCAGCTCTCGGCCACATTCAAAGTGCAGCAAGCATGGTTCGCACGAAGATGTGCAGCAAGGTTTGCTGACCTGTTTACATGCTGAATAACAAAAAAGAGGAAATATTACCGAGCGCTACTATTTGTAACAGGATATGAGCCAGAATTAAGCGAGAATTGTGGCGAGTGTTCCATGAAATCAACTTCCATTATCACATGCGAGAACCCTCGAAGAGAACCAAATGTGTTGAAGATTGCTTTATCACATTTTAAAATTATAATAAGAGTGCAGAGGCTCCTCCATTCGGTTCCTAGTACTAGTATAGTATGTACCTTTATATACTATATTAGTAGTACTAGTACTAGTAAACTTTGCGCTTGGCTGTTCTCCTGTTCGGGAAGTCGAACAATAGTAGCACTAGTAGTATAGTGTATGCTTCTGGCAATCTGACACCAAAATAACTGTTGCACGTCCACCGCCTGAGCGAGGGAGAGCTTGCATTAGTCAAAAGTTTCTCCTTGTCCTGCGAGTCACCGCACGCAAGTAATGCTAGTCCGTACTGCCTCCTCTCCGGTTAATATGGATTAATTTCCAACGACGTAAATACACTGCCTGTCACTCTATATTTGTAAAAATACGGTCAATGGACTTCATAATACGCTCATTGCGCTCAATATATATATTTTCTGGTGTTTATACGGTCACTAGCTCACCCTGACTGAGTATGTGTGTGCATGCACGTGTAGGTTGAGCACTTAGTGTGACCGTGTGTGTTCCGTCGTGTGCTCGGACATGCATGCATTAGGGCGTCGCGCGCGTTTTTGCGTCCATGTGTACGTGTGACTGTTGCATACACGTAGGGGGAGTACGTGTAGGGGCCACTAAGGAGCAGTCAAATCACACAGTAAGTTAGTCGGAAGAAGCAACCATCATTTCACTCTTGAATGACACATACACAATATAAAATGGTTGATATGGAGAGAAAAAGAAAACCACTATATATACACTAGCAGGAGCCTAAGCTACAAGCCTGCTTGCTAAGGTTGCTCTCTTCACAAGCATAGAACGACGGGCCTGATCCCGCAGCCGGGGAAGGGAACAATGTTCTGCGTAGACGCGGTCGACATCAGCGAGGGAGAAAACCCACAGTCGGTGGATCCCAATCGGGGGTCACCGCGGTATGGGCCGATGCCGCGTCCCAACCGCCCTTCTAGGTACAACCCGACGTCCCAGGTAGTCCATCTTCCTTTTGGAGCCGGCTTGCTCCACTGCCGTAGCTCCATATCCATGTTGATCTTTCTATACTTCTACCGGCTTCTACTTGTGATGAGTTTATGTCTCATGAACTAGTGCCAATACTATTATTATAATCACACTTGTTCAATATCTTTGCCATCAGGGATGCTCAGGTCGATTTTAGTGAAACTGCACAAAAGCATCGTATGATCCGAGGGTGCCAGCCGTCTTTCCTTCGACAGGTTCTACCTGGCCAGGGAATTAAATCATGTTTAGGGTTTAGGGTTTAAGTCGTAGTGACCCCATCAGTAGTTTTTCTTTCGTACATGCTCTCACAACTTTTTTCTTTAGTTGTGAAGTAAATATTGGCTATGATCTGTGAATCATTGAGATGCATCAGCATGCGTGTTAGTTTTCCTTTGTATTTGATGGAATGTTGTAACGGGGCAACCTTGGAATAGGAATGAAAATGGAGTGGAAAGTTTCTGTTTTTCCAGAGAAAAATGGAAACGGAGAGAAACCAACATTTCGTTTCGTTGGATCGCGCCATCGAGCAAAACCAACGTTTAAATCACGTCTGTCGTGTTCGTGTCTCACCCTCCTCCATGGCTCGACCCCACACGATCGCTCGGCATGCCACTCACCGCAAACCAAGTATACGATAACTTTCCCGCCTGCTTGTCGATGGATCGCGCCATGGAGTACTACTAGCACTACTGGAAGAGATTGACGAGTTGGAGGAGGACAGCTAGCTGTAGCACGGACTCCCAAGAACTTTTTACATGCATGTTGTAGACGGCTATTGCGACCTTTGAACGCGGAGCAGCCGCGTGCACCCGGAAGCGGCGCGGGCGACACTCTCTCGGCTGGCGCGCCGGTTCAATGCCGGCGCCAGTGAGAGGTCGCGTCCGCTCTTGCTGGGCATTAATGCGGCACTGACTATTTCGGGCGGGAAGCACGCGCGGGTGATGAAGAGGGTTCGAGTTGGTCAGGACCGCCCGTGGCAGCAGTCCGGACGTGCGCAAACAAGTGATGTTGTACGTTAAAGAAGGACGACAGCGATAATCTGGAAGATAAAACACCCGGGCAAAAGCCAAAAAGGCGGCGCAAACGCCGCTCAAAGTCCAGCAATTGCAAAAATAGCGACAAGAGCACCAGAAGGGTCGATATACCAGTAAACTCCGAAGGCAATAGTGACCACATGGCCCAGCGATGGAGCAGGATGAGCCAGGTCATGCCAAACCAAGTTCGGAGCGAATACCCGATCATAGTGATCCAGCGGGACGAGCTAATGAAACTGCCCCAGGACAGGAACACAGTCCGGACGACGATGCATTCATCAAACCAGAAGAACGCGTGGAACGAGACAACCTCCACCGAAAGCTTATGGCCACAACAAGAAGTCTAAAGAAGCAGAAGCAACGGCTCAAAGCCGCACAGGAAACGCTCGGTCGCAGATGGAATAAAGTGCTAGACACTGAAGAAAGATATGGCCACAACAAGAAGCGCAAACTACTGCCAGAATTCGATGACGTGACCGTTCCACCAGAGAATAACACGACCAGGAGACCAGACATACCGCTCCACAACCACAACAGAATGGCTACTGACGCCGCGCACAATCTGCGTGGACATCTGGAAAAAAAAGCCGGTGCAGCCAAGTCCATCTATGGCTCTAAAGGACAAAACCTGGCGAGGACTATGGTCACCCAAACGCTCATACAAGCCAAATACCAGTTCGGAATAAACTCCAAACACAACAACAGTCAACGGCATGCCACAGCGCGTCTAGATACAGAGGGGCTGCTCAACCCCTGTGCTTCACCGAAGAAGTACTGGACCACGAATTCCCACAAGGTTTTAAACCTGTGAACATAGAGGCATATGACGAAACAACAGACCCAGGGGTGTGGATCGAGGATTTTATCCTGCATATTCACATGGCTCGTGGGGACGACCTCCACGCCATCAAATACCTTCCCCTCAAGCTGAAGGGACCAGCTCGACACTGGTTGAAAAGCCTCCCCGAAAACTCAATTGGAAGTTGGGAGGAACTCGAAGGCGCTTTCAGGGCCAATTTTCAAGGGACTTATGTCCGGCCTCCGGATGCAGACATTCTAAGTCACATAATCCAACAGCCCGGAGAGTCTGCCTGCAAGCTTTGGAACAGATTCCTCACTAAGAAGAATCAAATTGTCGATTGTCCGGATGCTGAAGCCTTAGCGGCATTCAAACACAGCATCCGTGACGAATGGCTTGCCAGACACCTTGGCCAAGAAAAGCCAAGGACAATGGCAGCCTTAACAAGCCTTATGACCCGCTTTTGCGTGGGTGAAGATAGCTGGCTAGCCCGTAAAGGCACCAGAGACCCCAGCACATCCGAAATAAGGGATAGCAACAGGAAGCCATGGCGTAATAAAAAACAAATGCCAAAATAAGGAAGAGAGCCCGGATAACACAACGGCCAATGATGGATTCAGGGGCTCTCGACCTGATCAGCAAAAGAAGCCATTTAAAGGCAGCAAAGAGGGACCGTCCGGTCTGAACAGAGTCTTGGACAAACTATGCAAAATTCATGACACCCCGGAGAAACCTGCGAACCACACTCATAGAGAATGATGGGTCTTCAAGCAGGTCGACAAATTAAATGCTGAATACAAGGGGAGGGAAACACCAAGTGAAGACGAGGACGAACCTCGCCAGCCGAACACTGGGGGACAGAAAAAATTCCCGCCAGAGGTTAAAACAGTAAACATGATCCACGCGACTCACACATTCACGAGAAGGCATGAACGTGCGCTCAGAGACACGCACGATGTAGAGCCCATCGTACCCACATCTGACTGCTGGATGTCTCGTTCAATCACTTTCGATCACATGGACGGCCCAACTAGTATTCGGTGTGGAGGATCACAGGCCTTGGTGCTTGACCCAATAATTAACGGATACCGTCTCACCCGTGTCCTCATGGACGGCGGCAGTAGTCTCACTTTAATATACGAGGACACTGTCTGCAGAATGGGGATAAAGCCATCCAGAATTAGCCAAAGCAACACCACCTTTGAAGGGGTGATACTAGGTGTTGAAGCCTACGGCAGGGGCTCCGTCGTGCTAGAAGTAACATTCGGCTCCCTAGGAAACTCCAGTAGCGAAGAACAACTCTTCACCATCGCACCCTTCCAAAGCAGCTATCATGCATTGCTTGGAAGAATGGCCTTCGCCCGCTTCAACGCATTGCCGCACTATGGCTACCTTACACTCAAGATGCGCGGTCCACGTGGCGTCATCACCATTAGCGGAATCATAGAGCGCTCTTCACGTGCAGAGGAACACGCGACGGCCCTGGCGGCCGGACTGTAAGCGGCCTCCAAATATCAAAAACATGACTGGTCATTAAGACCACAGACACGGTTAGACGAGTCCGGTAGCCCAGATACAATTCAACCAGGACACCGTATATGTAATCCCATAGCGGAAACCAGGGGCTATAAATATTTAATACAGCCCCACACTTGGCTCAACCTTATTGGCAGGCCAACATCTTACACTTTTTATTATCCATCGCATACTTACGTTGTACTCTCTTACGAGTTTTCTTTTTTCACAGACAACGTTCGCATGATACCCTTCCAAGATACGGCACAATGGAGACAAAGGCATAGACGTGCAGCAGGGCCCCGTTCAACAGGTTTCTTTTTAGATTAAGCCATGTGTAAACCTTTTCTACTGCCTCTTGTTGTTTAACCATCCCATGGGTTTCATACCCACAGAGGATACTGCCGTTATTAGCATTTCGCCACGACAGATTTATCGCACGTACCTGGAAATTTAGGGTTTATAACAGGCTTTTTGTCAGCCTGTTTTCTTTTATAAAGACCGAATACCTTCGGGAGTGTTCGGCGTCACGAGTTTGGCCTTATATGCATCAGCTCCAAATCATGTCTTTGGTCAAATGTTGGGTTTGCCCGGCTCCTAGGTTTGCCGCCTTATGTTCTGTTATTATCGGTTAAGGCAGGCCAAAGGAGAACTACTGCGATTGTGCCCTGGTTATTCCGGATGAGCACCTCAGTAGAGAAAGCCGAAAACTGACTGTCATGAACAACGAGAGACTGTTCAACCACTCGAAGACTCACCGGAATCTTTAAGGACTCCTCCGCTTTAACGAAGGGCCGTTTCCTAGGCATGTACATACGCGCCCGTATTCGGATGCACGCGAATGTACCAGGGGCTACATAGTAGCCCCACCTTTAGAACCCCATGGCTAAGCGAAAGTGTTACAGCTATATAGTCTGGTTGCCTAGTTCGACGTGCGATCACCTCCTTCACTGACCAAGACGTTGGATCAAGTGTGATTAAGCATATTTCTCGTGAACACCCCCGCATTGTATGCGTGGGGGCTAAAGCCAACGACTGCTAACTTTCGGACTACTAATATCTATATAAAAACGGCCGCAAAGGGGACACAATCATACTTCCGGACAAAAATTATAAATACAGCCTCATAATCAAAATAAACATTGTTTTTTACAATGATTCGACTTATCATTCGAACAAGATATTCTTCGAGCACTGCGCCTCTATCAGGCGGGCACCTTCTGTGACCTGCGCCAAGTAGTGCTCGGCCGGATATTGGCCTCCCGCCGGATCCTGGGTCGCTACACTAGTGGCCTCCATATCCGTCCAATGGGCTTTTACGCGGGCAAGAGCCATCCGCACCCTCTATGCACGCCGACCTCCTCATGGCGTCAATCCAAGACACGGCCCCAAGGAATTGCTGCACCAAACCAAAGTAGTTGTCCGGCTTAGGCCCCTTCGGCCAAAGATGGTCTATTACAGACCGCATTGCAAGCCCGTACAGCCTGTGTAGCTCCGCCATAACAGCCACCTTCTCATTTAGCGGCAGCGGGCGAGTGGGAGCATTGAATTGCGACCAGAAAAGCTTCTCCACTTCCTTATCACCTTGATCCTCGAAGAACTTGGCAGCGTCAGCTATACTATTCGTCAAGTCTGCATATGCATCTACCAGACTCCAGCGCCCAGCCAGGGGAGCATACTTTGGATCCAAAAACTTCGTCCGCAGTAAGTAGGAGCCCCCAGCCACGATTTTGTCGGCCTGCTGGAGCTCCTCCCGCATACCCCGGATCTCGGTCCACATCTCCTTGGCGGCATTAAGTGCCTTGTCCAGCTCAGCCGAACTATCCTTATGCTCCTTTTCAAGGAGTACATACCGATCGGCAGCATTTTTCAACTCCCCATCCATTTCGGCTATCTTTTCCTCGCTTCGGCGATGAGCAGCTTGTTTGGCTCTCAATTCTTCGGCCGCCTTTAGGGCAGCCGCATTGCTAGCCCGAGCTTGTTCCTTGGCCTGAGCAAGTTCCGTTCTCAGGGCCTCCATGGCAGTAGCACCATCTACGGTACAAACACATTGCATTAATATTATACCCCTCTCTCATTTTTCTATATATCATAATAAGGGAAGCAGAGCACATACCCTGTGACTCCTCCAGCCGTATGTTCACTAGCGTGATATCGGCGTCAATAGATCCGATCTGCCTCCTTAGTTCGGCAACTTCAACAGATTGCTCGGCTGCCAGATCCTTATATACCTGAGCACATGTACAGCGCAGCCATTACTATATGATCCCCCGTTTGCCACCTATGGCGGGCAACCAGAGTCTCAGGGGCGACTATCCACAGGGAGCACACCTAGCATGTACTTCACAACCAAAAAAAATAGTGTATTTTTCACTACATACCTCAAAGCCTTTGAGCAGGCTTGTAAATGCCTCATTCAAACCGCTGGTAGCAGATGAAATCTTCGTGAGCACCGTGCTCATTAAAGAGAGGTGCTCCTCCGAGAGCGCGGCTCGCTCCAAAAGGCCCGTCAGTACATCCGGCCGGACATCGAACTGTGCCGGACCCTTCTCATCGCCCCCCGTGGGAGCCAAACGCTCCGGGCTCAGGGCGACTGACATGTTATCCTCCGGCTTCGGCAGATCCGGACTCCTCCGTGACGACACCTTAGTGTCGCCCGCTTCATGAGGCGGAGAGGTGGGTGGGGTCTCCCTCTCCATCATCTCCGGAAGAAGATCCCTCGAAGACAAACTCTGTTGAGAAGAGATGCTCACCGGACTGCAAAAGACAAAGTCCCGGTTATGGATCTCGGAGAAACACCACACCTTAGAATTAATGATCAACTTACAGCTTGGTGGAGGGCTGGCCCGTTGGTGGGCACGACGCGGTGAGTGTGCCCATCACGGCAGAGCCCCCTGGTGATACCTTCTTCCCTTGCTTGGGCATCTCCGCCTCCAAGTCTTTGGAGGCGGCCCTCTTATTCCCATGTGGGGAGGAGGCTTTAACCTCCCCTTCTCGACTATCCTCCATAGGAGAGGTAGTGATTCCCCCGGTCCGGATGCGTAGTGTGTGAAGTTCGGCTTCACTGCCCTTTCCTTCGCCTTTCGTTGAGGGGATTTTGCTGAGCGCCCAGTCAAGCATCTTTGCGATGGTTGGACCAGGCGATCCTTCAGGAAGTGGCGCCGGACACCTGATTCTCTCCGCTTTGTTGAGCCATTCCTGGCCACGGAGGGATTTTCAGAATAATAGTTATGATAAATATAAATGAAGCGTCCGGCTTTAAGGTCACTTACTTGGGCATGTAGGCGATTGCAGCTTAGGCCCACATCCTCAGTGGTGTCCGGACACTTTACTTGTGGTCCGAAGAATAATTTACACATCCCTTCGAGCTTTAGGCCAAAGAAGTGCTTAATAGTCCATGGACCCTCCGGATTAAACTCCCACATCCGGAGAGGCCGACGTTTGCACGGCAGCGTCCGTTGGATTAGCATCACTTGCATTATGCTGACGAGATTTATGTCCCTCTCAATAAGCTCCCGGATGCGGTTCTGCAGTTCTGGTACATCGCCAGCAGGCCCATAATTTTGTCCTACGTCGGTCCAAGATGCCAACTGTGATGGAGGGCCCGAGCAAAACGCGGGGGCGGCTACCCACTTTGCGCCTCTAGGAGTTGTAGCATAAAACCACCTTCGTTGCCACACATTGGATACTTCCAGGAAAGAACCCTCTGGCCATGGGGCATCAGCGTTCTGGCTTATTATAGCACCTCCGCACTTTGCATGTCGCCCCTCGATCATCTTCGGCTTCACATTGAAGGTCTTGAGCCATAAGCCAAAGTGTGGGGAGACGTGGAGAAAAGCCTCGCACACGATAATGAACGACAAGATATAGAGGATGGCGTCTGGAGCCAGATCATGAAAATCCAACCCATAGTAGAACATGAGCCCCCTCACGAAGGGGTTGAGGGTGAGCCCCAGGCCTCGGAGGAAGTGAGGAACGAACACAACGCTCTCATTGGGCTCCGGCGTAGGGATGACTTGCCCCGGAGCAGGAAGCCTGTGCTGGATATCAGCAGTCAGGTATCCAACCTCCCTAAGCTTTGTAATGTCCTCCTCTTGAATCGAGGAAGCCACCCACCGGCCTTTTGCATCGGATCCGTACATACTGGAGGATCTGGGGTGTTGGAGCTTAGGTTTTGAGTGCTGGAGCTCGAGGTGTGAGAAGAAGCAGGAGAGGTGGAAAAGAGGCGTAGGCCTCGGCCCCTTTATAAAAGGGATGGATATCAAGAGTCCTCAGCGTGACCGCCTGAGACTTATCTAAAATACACAGAGTCATACCAACGGTCGCCGTGGGGTCACACACTCCCATATTGATGAAAGATCCCGTAATGAGAGGAACACGATCTCTGCTTTGGTAGGACGTGCCAATAAAACCGCCTCACAACGCGAGTCGAGGTGGAGCAGGAAACGCCGGTTCGTGTTGGACTAGGCCACGATGCAAGGGCACGACGTACAAAGATCACCAGAAGAACGGATTTATGCTATGTTCCCTACAATGGTGCGTGAAGATCATCTTGCAGATCCGGACACGGTCTACGTGTTCGATAATAACCTTGAAGTATTCGGAAGGAGGAACCCGCCTTGAAATGAAGACAAGACTGCGCGCCGGACTCATCGTCATTGAAGCCTGGTTCAGGGGCTACTGAGGGAGTCCTGGATTAGGGGGTATCCGGACAACCGGACTGTATACATCATCCGGACTATTGAAGCGTGAAGATACAAGACTCAAGACTTCGGCCCGTGTCTGGATGGGACTCTCCTTTGTGTGGAAGACAAGCTTGGCGATTCGGATATTATATTTCCTTCCTTGTAACCGACTCCATATAAACCCTAGCCCTCTCCAGTGTCTATATAAACCGAAGAGGATGGTCCTTAGAAGGCCGATCACAATTACAATCATACCTTCATAGGCTAGCTCTTAGGGTTTAGCCTCTACGATCTCGTGGTAGATCTACTCTTGTACTACACATATCTTCAATATTAATCAAGCAGGAAGTAGGGGTTTGCCTCCATCGAGAGGGCCCGAACCTGGGTAAACATTGTGTCCCTTGCTTCCTGTTTCCATCAGCCTGAGACGCACAGATCGGGACCCCCCTACCAGAGATCCACCGGTTTTGACACCGACACCCCTACCCGAGATCCGCCGGTTTTGACACCGACAAACAGCGCCATAAAAAGGTCTTGATAACCCACAAGTATAGGGGATCGCAATAGTTTTCGAGGGTAGAGTATTCAACCCAAATTTATAGATTCGACACAAGGGGAGCCAAATAATATTTGAAGGTATTAGCAAATGAGTTGTCAATTCAACCACACCTGGAGATTAATTATGTGTAGCAACGCAATCAGTAGCAAAGTAATATGATAGTTTTGATAGTAGTGACAGTAGTAGTGGTAACGGTAACAGCGATAGCAATTATTTTATAGCAAGTGCAACGGTAACGATAGCAGTAGTAACTTAGCAAGAACAATATAAGATAAATAAGTAGGCATTGGATCAGTGACTTGTTGGATGATATTCATCATGAGACAGTTATAACCTAGGGTGATACAACACTAGCTCCAGTTCATAAATATAATGTAGGCATGTATTCCTTAAATAGTCATACATGCTTATGGAAAGAACTTGCATGACATCTTTTCTCCTACCCTCCCGTGGCAGCGGGGTCCAATTGGAAACTAAGGGATATGAAGGCCTCCTTTTAATAGAGAACTGGAACAAAGCATTAACACATGGTGCATACATGAACTCCTCAAACTACGGTCATCACCGGGAGTGGTCCCGACTATTGTCACTCCGGAATGACATGTTAATAGCAATGAGCACATGGTACACTTTCCGAAGAAACAACCTCAAGTGAATAGTATCAACTCTATTGGAAAAATTTCAACAATTACCATTGGAGGTTTTGATTTCACTCTTCCTACTGTCAAAAATATATATGATATTCTTATTGTTGGGGACATGCAAATCTCCGTTGAGGTAACATAGTGTTATACAAAGATTCTCCGATTTCATGTCATTCGGAAGAAGTTTGTTGACGAGACTTGATCAACCTTGTTAATGGATTCCTTTTGATGGGCATGGGGTGGATGAATTTAGTAAACACAACTCTCTATACCCATATTTTACTTTCTATTATTTAGAATAAATAAAGGAAAAATAATGTTATTTCTCTATTTTCTAGATTATCCGTGCAATAAAAAATGACTAGAAAAGAAAAGTCCTCCAAATGCCCTGAAAATTTAGTATGATTTTTTCTGTAATATTTAAGAATTTTTGGCACTGAAAACACCTTAGGGAGGTGCAGCAGTGGGCCACAAGCCCACAGGGCGCGCCCACCCCTGGACGCGCCTACAAGGCTTGTGGGTCCCATGTGCGTCCCCCTCACTTATGCCAGCACCCGTCCACTTCGTCTTCCTCCAGAAAAATCCCACCATTGCTCAAACCCGTGTTCTTGCTCATTTTGCTGCCATTTTTGATCTCCTTGCTCGAAACTCCATTTCCAAAACTGTATCGAGAGATTGTGCTTCGGTATGTGACTCCTCCAATGGTCCAATTAGTTTTTGTTCTAGTGATTTATATATTCCAAATTTTTGCTGCTGTGGTGACCTTGTTCTTGAGCTTGCATGTCAAATTTATATGGTCCAAAGTAGTTTTGTTGCATGATATAGCCTCTAGACACTTGTGGGAGTAGTTGCTATTAATCTTGTTGAGTTTTATTCACTTTTATTTTGAGTCACTAAAAATTTCAGAAATTTTTAGAGGAAACAAAAAAACATGAGAAGGTGGTTAAGGGGTTCTTCAAGCCAGAATTCAGAGGGGAATGAAAATTAGGAGAAGAAGAAGCCCAAGTACAACCTTCCTCGTGTCGCGGAGGTTCGGCCATGTGAATGGCCAAGTGATGCATTCTTGAGGGCAGCCGAATTTATGATGATTTCTATTATTTGGCGGAGAATATCGGCATAACCGCCTTGCTCCAAGATAAGTGTGACCAATACCTCTTACTCACTAATACATTCGTGCAAAAATTTCACTTTCATTCTAGGAAGGATCCTCCTATGGTAGAATTTCACTTGTATGATGTGCCTAAGCGAATGAAACTTTATGATTTTTGCAATGCTTGCAAATTACCTTATGAGGGCAGCGTCGGTGAACCACGTCCTAGAGATGTGGAGGACTTTATTGCTGAAACTACTGTGAGGGTAGAGAGAGGGGTGTCGGAAGCGAGAGTGGCTAGCTTAGATTTTCCTATTTTACGCTATTTTTCATTATTTGCTGGGAGATGTTTGATTGGTCGTGGGGAGAGTGGAGGCCTTAGTGCCCCTGACCTTGCTATTTTGTGCCATGCTTTGTTTTCTGATAGAACTTTCAGTTTGGGCGCTACGGTTGCTTGACGGTTAAACACAAGCCGCTCAAAAGGTCCTATTTTTGGAGGTATCTATGCCTCCCGCCTTGCTAGAAATTTTGAGATACCCATTAGGCATGATGATGAGGAGATGTTCTTATCCACTAAATATTTAAACTATGCTGGTATGGTAGCAAATGATTTTGTTGCCAAAGACGACGACAAAGGACTCCTCTACAAACTAGTATTTAGTCAGGGTAATTGTGAGACTATTGATCTACCTGCAACTTCTTTATTTGATATTTATTCAGGCAGGTATACTATTATGTCCGAGGACATCTACATATTTTGGGGTCTTTCACAACCCGCAGCACCTGAGCCAGCACCAGTTCCTGGCCCGTATCAGGAGCCTGTTTATCAATGGGAGCTACTGTTGGGGAATGTTGCACAAAATAAAAAAATTCTATGCTTCACCAAGATCAATCTATGGAGTCATCTAGCAACGAGAGAGAGGAGTGCATCTACATACCCTTGTAGATCGCGAGCGGAAGCGTTCAAGAGAACGGAGTTGATGGAGTCGTACTCGTCGTGATCCAAATCACCGAAGATCCTAGTGCAGAACGGACGGCACCTCCGCATTTAATACATGTACGGCTGGGGAAGATGTCTCCTCCTTCTTGATCCAGCAAGGGGGGAGGAGAGGTTGATGGAGATCTAGCAGCACGACGGCGTGGTGGTGGAAGTAGCGAGGAATCTCGGCAGGGCTTCGCCAAGCTCAGCGAGAGGGAAAGGTGTTGCGGGAGGAGAGGGAGGCGCCAGGGACTAGGGTGCACAGCCTTCCCTCCACCCCTCTTTATATAGGGGCCCTGGGGGGGGCGCCATCCCCCTAGAGATCCAATCTCAAGGGGGCAAAGGGGGGACTTGCCACCCAAGTCAGGTGGGGCGCCCCCCACCCCTAGGGTTTCCAACCCTAGGCGCAGGGGGAGGCCCAAGGGGGGGCGCACCAGCCCACCAGGGGCTAGTTCCCTTCCAACTTCAGCCCATGGGGCCCTTCGGGATAGGTGGCCCCACCCGGTGGACCCTCGGGACCCTTCCGGTGGTCCCGGTACAATACCGGTGACCCCCGAAACTTTCACGGTGGCCGAAACTGAACTTCCTATATACAATTCTTCACCTCCGGACCATTCCGGAACTCCTCGTGACGTCCGGGATCTCATCCGGGACCCCGAACAACTTTCGGTTACCGCATACTAATATCTCTGCAACCCTAGTGTCACCGAACCTTAAGTGTGTAGACCCTACAGGTTCGGGAATCATGCAGACATGACCGAGACAGTTCTCTGGCCAATAACCAACAGCGGGATCTGGATACCCATGTTGGCTCCCACATGTTCCACGATGATCTCAACGAATGAACCACGATGTCGAGGATTCAAGTAATCTCGTATACAATTCCCTTTGTCAATCGGTACGTTACTTGCCCGAGATTCGATCGTCGGTAATCCCAATACCTCGTTCAATCTCGTTACCGGAAAGTCACTTTACTCGTACCGTAATGCATGATCCCGTGACCAACCACTTGGTCACATTGAGCTCATTATGATGATGCATTACTGAGTGGGCCCAGAGATACCTCTCCGTCATATGGAGTGACAAATCCCAGTCTCGATCCGTGTCAACCCAACAGATACTTTCGGGGATACCTGTAGTATACCTTTATAGTCACCCAGTTACATTGTGACGTTTGGTACACTCAAAGCACTCCTACGGTATCCGGGAGTTACACGATCTCATGGTCTAAGGAAATGATACTTGACATTGGAAAAGCTCTAGCAAACGAACTACACGATCTTGTGCTATGCTTAGGATTGGGTCTTGTCCATCACATCATTCTCCTAATGATGTGATCCCGTTATCAATGACATCCAATGTCCATAGTCAGGAAACCATGACTATCTGTTGATCAACGAGCTAGTCAACTAGAGGCTCACTAGGGACATGTTGTGGTCTATATATTCACACATGTATTACGATTTTCGGATAACACAATTATAGCATGAATAATAGACAATTATCATGAACAAGGAAATATAATAATAATCATTTTATTATTGCCTCTAGAGCATATTTCCAACAGTCTCCCACTTGCACTAGAGTCAATAATCTAGTTACATTGTGATGAATCGAACACCCATAGAGTCTGGTGTTGATCGTGTTTTGCTTGCGGAAGAGGTTTAGTCAACGGATCTGCGACATTCAGATCTGTATGCACTTTGTAAATATCTATGTCTCCATCTTGAACATTTTCACGAATGGAGTTGAAGCGACGCTTGATGTGCCTGGTCTTCTTGTGAAACCTGGGCTCCTTGGCAAGGGCAATAGCTCTAGTGTTGTCACAGAAGAGAGTGATCGGCCCCGACGCATTGGGTATGACTCCTAGGTCGGTGATGAACTCCTTCATCCATATTGCTTCATGCGCTGCTTCCGAGGCTGCCATGTACTCCACTTCACATGTAGATCCCGCCATGACGCTTTGCTTGCAACTGCACCAGCTTACTGCCCCACCATTCAAAATATACACGTATCTGATTTGTGACTTAGAGTCATCCAGATATGTGTCGAAGCTAGTGTCGATGTAACCCTTTATGACGAGCTCTTCGTCACCTCCATAAACGAGAAACATATCCTTAGTCCTTTTCAGGTACTTCAGGACATTCTTGACCACTTTCTGGTGTTCCTTGCCGGGATTACTTTGGTACCTTCCTACCAAACTTACAGCAAGGTTTACATCAGGTCTGGTACACAACATGGCATACATAATAGACCCTATAGCCAAGGCATAGGGGATGACACTCATCTTTTCTCTATCTTCTGCTGTGGTCGGGCATTGAGCCGAGCTCAATTTCACACCTTGCAACACAGGCAAGAACCCCTTCTTGGAATGATCCATATTGAACTTCTTCAATATCTTATCAAGGTATGTGCTTTGTGATAGACCTATGAGGCATCTCGATCTATCCCTATAGATCTTGATGCCTAATATGTAAGCAGCTTCTCCAAGGACCTTCATTGAAAAACACTTATTCAAGTAGGCCTTAATGTTGTCCAAAAGTTCTATTTCATTTCCCATCAAAAGTATGTCATCTACATATAATATGAGAAATTCTACAGAGCTCCCACTCACTTTCTTGTAAACGCAGGCTTCTCCATAAGTCTGCATAAACCCAAACGCCTTGATCATCTCACCAAAGCGAATGTTCCAACTCCGAGATGCTTGCACCAGCCCATAAATGGATCGCTGGAGCTTGCATACCTTGTTAGCATTCTTAGGATCGACAAAACCTTCCGGCTGCATCATATACAGTTCTTCCTTAAGATAGCCTTTAAGGAATGCCGTTTTGACGTCCATTTGCCATATCTCATAATCATAGTATGCGGCAATTGCTAACATGATTCGGACAGACTTCAGCTTCGCTACGGGAGAGAAGGTCTCTTCATAGTCAACCCCTTGAACTTGCCGATAACCCTTAGCGACAAGTCGAGCTTTATAGATGGTAACATTACCATCCGCGTCCGTCTTCTTCTTAAAGATCCATTTTTTTTCTATCGCTCGCCGATCATCGGGCAAGTCTGTCAAAGTCCACACTTTGTTTTCATACATGGATCCTATCTCGGATTGCTTGGCTTCAAGCCATTTGTTGGAATCTGGGCCCGCCATCGCTTCTTCATAGTTCGAAGGTTTGTTGTTGTCTAACAACATGATTTCTAGGACAGGGTTGCCATACCATTCTGGTGTGGAACGTGTCCTTATGGACCTACGAAGTTCAGTAGCAACTTGATCCGACGTACCTTGATCAACATCATTAACTTCCTCTCCAGTCGGTGCAGGCACCACATGAACATCTTCCTGAGCTACACTACTTTCTGGTTCAAGAGGCAGTACTTCATCGAGTTCTACTTTCCTCCCACTTATTTCTTTCGAGAGAAACTCTTTCTCCAGAAAGGACCCGTTCTTGGCAACAAATATCTTGCCTTAGGATCTAAGGTAGAAGGTATACCCAATAGTTTCCTTAGGGTATCCTATTAAGATGCATTTTTCCAACTTGGGTTCAAGCTTTTCAGGTTGAAGTTTCTTGACATAAGCATCGCATCCCCAAACTTTTAGAAACGACAACTTAGGTTTCTTCCCAAACCATAATTCATACGATGTCGTCTCAACGGATTTAGACGGTGCCCTATTTAAAGTGAATGTAGCTGTCTCTAGAGCATATCCCCAAAATGATAGCGGTAAATCAGTGAGTGACATCATAGATTGCACCATATCCAATAGAGTGCGATTACGACGTTCGGACACACCGTTACGTTGAGGTGTTCCAGGCGCGTGTGTTGTGAAATGATTCCACATTTCCTTAAGTGCGTACCAAATTCGTGACTTAAATATTCTCCTCCACGATCTGATCGTAAGAACTTTATATTTCAGTCACGTTCATTCTCAACCTCATTCTGAAATTCCTTTAACTTTTCAAAGGTCTCAGACTTGTGTTTCATCAAGTAGACATACCCATATCTACTTAAGTCATCAGTGAGAGTGAGAACATAACGATAGCCTCCGCGAGCCTCAACGCTCATTGGACCACACACATCAGTATGTATGATTTCTAATAAGTTGGTTGCTCTCTCTATTGTTCCGGAGAACAGAGTCTTGGTCATTTTTCCCATGAGGCATGGTTCGCATGTGTCAAATGATTCATAATCGAGAGACTCTAAAAGTCCATCAGCATGGAGCTTCTTCATGCGCTTGACACCAATGTGACCAAGGCGGCAGTGCCACAAGTATGTGGGACTATCGTTATCAACCTTACATCTTTTGGTATTCACACTATGAATATGTGTAACATCACGTTCGAGATTCATTAAGAATAACCATTGACCAGCGGGGCATGACCATAAAACATATCTCTCATATAAATAAAACAACCATTATTCTCGGATTTAAGTGAGTAGCCATCTCGTATTAAACAAGATCCAGATACAATGTTCATGCTCAAAGCTGGCACTAAATAACAATTATTGAGGTTTAAAACTAATCCCGTATGTAAATGTAGAGGCAGCGTGCCGACGGCGATCACATCGTCCTTGGAACCATTCCCGACGCGCATCATCACCTCGTCCTTCGCCAGTCTCCGTTTATTCCGCAGCTCCTCTTTTGAGTTACAAATATGAGCAACCGCACCGGTATCAAATACCCAGGAGCTACTATGAGTACTAGTAAGGTACACATAAATTACATGTATATCATATATACCTTTAGTGTTGCCGGCCTTCTTGTCCGCTAAGTACTTGGGGCAGTTTCGCTTCCAGTATCCGCTTCCCTTGCAATAAAAGCACTCAGTCTCAGGTTTGTGTCCATGCTTTGGCTTCTTCCCGGCAACTGGCTTACCGGGCGCGGCAACTCCCTTGTCGTCCTTCTTGAAGTTCTTCTTACCCTTGCCTTTCTTGAAACTAGTGGTTTTATTGACCATCAACACTTGATGTTCCTTTTTGATTTCCACCTCCGCTTGTCGTGGAATTGTCACGTCAGATGTCCTTGTGAAAGGACTTAGTTGTGGAGCCATCGCAACTAGGAAGCTTGAAGGTGTTAAACGGGATAAAGGACACGAGAGGGTTTATACTAGTTCGGCCCCTTATGGTGAAGGTAAGGCCTACGTCTAGTTGGGTTGGTATTGATGTTTTGATGACCAGGGAGCGAGATACGCTATGCCTGGCTCTCGATGAGTTGTTTCTTGCCCTAAGCCGCCAGCGGGTCGTCCCCTTATATACACAGGTCGACGCCCTGCGGCTTACAGAGTCCCGGCCGGCTTATAAACAATGTCCGGCTCTGTGACTAGTTAAGTCTACCTTATGATACAAGTAATATTATTACAGCGGTTTACTACAACGGGCCTTGAGTTGCCAGCGGGCCTTAAGTCCATCTTGAACCGCTATCTTCATGCTTGGCCTTGGGCTTCTCTCTGATGAGTCTCTTTGCGTAACCTGGCCCCTCCTGGGCGGCTTACACAAATAGTTATATCCCCAACATTAGGCCCAAGATTGGTTTGAACCTGTTCATGTCAATCTAAAAAACATTTTTAAAGAATAAACCTTCAATCTTCTGGCTATTGAGAGGGTTTTCTTTAACCCACCATGACGTCATCTTCTGGATCCATCTTAACCCGGTGTGACGTCATCCTTTCTTTAATTCATTTTCTATTCCGTCGAATCCTTCAACGGATCTCTGTCTTTACTGACCATCCCGAGAATCGAGGCGCCAAAGCCACTGGATAATAAATGTTATCTCCTCATTTTTCGTGCCCTCTCATTTAATCTTCTCTTATAAATAGGGCGACCTAGGTCTTGCCCCCAGTCATCTTCTTCCTCCTCTCTGCCACTCGAGCTCGGCCACTGTCACCATCGACTCCCTCTTCTTCATTGACTCAGGCCGCTACATCGACCTGACCGTGACCAGAGATCGACAGCCACCTCCGCAGTTCCTCCTCATCCGTGAGTTCTTCTTCATTGCTCTTCAGATCCGCATTAGGACCTTCGAGTCCTTCGGTGTTCTTCGTTGCTCATTAGGAACCCCTCGTAGATTTGCTCACTACCATCATTTTGATCTTATAAACGGCAGAAACCTGATGCGGTAGCTGTTTCGCACCCACTTTGATTGCAAGTAGATCCCTTTCTGTCGCACCGAAGCCTTGTTCGAGCCCTTGAACTTCATCTGTGCCAGTTCTAGGTCTAGAAGATTTTGTTTTTAGAACATCTTTTTGATCCAAAATAATAATGGCAACTTGAAAAACCTGTTTGTGTCACCCGGAAGTAAAAAGCTACCTCTGTGGAATATATTTAACTGCTCTTTGACACCTGTAGTGGCTTAATATTTATTGCACAATCACCCTTATGTCATTAGGCCCCTTTCTTTAAGCCGACACTTTGAATAATTTTAAATATTTCTCCCGGGTTAAAGTTGAACCGGAGCTTTCTTATGGTGTCATAGGCTGTCGTCATGGCTCCTAAGGCGGCCAAAGCCCCTGTGACTTGCAATTGGATTCCATCCACAGTGACAAAAAGCAAACTTGCCGAGTTTGTGAAGTCCGACCATCTGCCAAAGAGGGAGGTCATGGCTTATCGTGCCCCTAACCCATCTGAGGAAATACCTCAACCCAAAGACAGGGAGGTAGTAGTTTTTACGGATCACATGAGCCGGGTATTTGCTCCTCCCGGTTCAAAATTCTTCAGGGAGGTTTTGAATTTCTTTGATCTTAGACCTCAAGACATCGGACCCAACTCCGTGTCAAATATTTGCAATTTCCAAGTCTTCTGCGAGGTGTACCTGGGAGAAGAGCCAAGTGTGCTATTGTTCAGGGAACTTTTCTACGTGAACCGGTAAAATGAACGTGCCAACGGGCCGAGTCTTGAGCTTGGCGGCATCTCAATCCAGCGACGGAGAGATTGCCTTTTTCCTTATGCTGAGCTGCCGAGTCACCCAAAATCTTGGAACCAGACGTGGTTCTACCGTCAAGATACATCACCGGCTGATGAGAAGCCTCTGCCCGGCTTTCGCGCCCTGCGCCTCGAATCTAATCATCCGTTGGCAGATAAGGTATCCGCTGTTGAGCGCCTGGCCCTCAACCCCACCATCAGGAAGATCAAAGCTCTTCTAGGGAACGGGTTAAACGGTATCGATCTGGTTCGAGTCTGGGTCACCTGGCAGATACTACCATTAAGCCGCCGCTTTGGCTTAATGTGCACCTACACAGGCGAAAAGGATGACCCAATGCGTCAAAGTCCAGATGATCTACCAGATGATGTTATAGATGCTACAGTCCAATCTCTGTTGAAGGAGGGTACTGTGACCAGTAATGCCTTCGGCTTACTACCCTTCTGCAAGAAGAACCCGGCCCCTGCAGTAAGTTATCAATCTTCAAAAATACTCTTTAACATGTTATGCCATCTTGTATTTATAATTCCTTATCTTTCTCCACAGGTCGATGACAATTTCTGGAAGGTCAAACATGACCATGAAGCCGCCAAACAAGCCAGGGCAGCTAAGAAAACTGAAATAAAAGCTGCCAAGACGGGAACCTCAAAGAAAAAGAAACCCAGCACCTCTGACTTGTTCAAATTGGATGATACTTCTTCGGATGATGAAGAGGTAATTCTTTAATCTTCTTAACTCCTTTGTGTCTATTTTACTGACATTCCATCCTTTCAGGAGGATACTGGGAACAGTCAAGCAGTTGAAGAAGAGGTAACTATAATCTCTTCCGACTCAGAGCCTTTGCCAACACAAAAACTCCGAAGGGTGACCCGGAAAGTAAGATTTTCACATCCTCTAGCTTACCAAGATCCTCAATTTCTTTTGAAGCAACAACAGCTTGAGAACCAGAGGCAAACTCGGGCCACTCAAGACGCCGAACTCTCCTCCGGCTTACCTGATGTAACCAGGAAGCGTCGAACCGAGGTTACCTCCGATTTACATTCTGCTTTTCCTTTGACGGGTCTAATTCGCCAACCTCTCAATTCATCTGAATCCAATTATCAGGGTGCTTCTCCGTCTTCCGACGAGTCGATGCAATCAAACATGCCGGTTTTTAAAACAGCTCCCGGTAATGCAACCTTTCTTACTGTAAGTCTTTCCATATTTGTACGTTGATACTCATCCTTCCACTTTGATTGACAGCCTGCAAGTGAAACCTAGCAAGAGGGCAAAGAAGAATAAGCCGTCCCAAGACCCGGTGGTTCCTGAACCGGCAATTGACTCATCCGTTCCCGACGGCTCCACTCATCAGCCACCGCCTGAGCCGGCTCTTGATATTCCGATGTCAACCTCTGACCTGCCTGCAGAAGATGTTGTCCACAATTCTGATAACCCAGAAATTCCTAGCCCGGTCAAGACGACTGATCCGGAAGTTGAGTTTCTGAAAAGCCAATATGTTGCGCCGGACCAGCCTACTGTTCTTGCTCAATGTACTGCCAAGGAGGAGTTTGCTCAACATCGGAAAGCCAAACAGGACATCACTGATTATACTCACCTAAGCATTGGTGATATAGTCTCGGGCTATCTGAACCAAGTACATAATAGTCGTGACCTGGAAATTGACATGGTGAAGCAAATACATCATAAATCTGAGGTATAACTTTAGCTTTTCCTGAACCTTACTTACTATACCAGCCCCCAAGTCTATTGCTTATGAACGAATATGCTATAGACTTAGAAACCTACTTACTGGTAGTATGTCCGGTATAAAGTAAATACATTTAACCCGGTGATAGCATGAAACTTTGAATTAACACATTAGTCCCCAAGTGTCAAGTATCTTTACTTGTAAAATGCTTGAGACTTTAGTATATATAGCTTGGCAGATAAGTTAAAAAAAATTCTTTGAGCATACATTAGCCCCCAAGTGCCAAATATCTTTACTTGTAAAGTGTTTGGGACTTGACTGTTACCTTATCATGATCCTTACCATAATTTCGTGCCAATACAAGCTACCATAAGTCAATTTGAATCGGAGATTGCTGACCTGAAGAGCCAGCTGAAGCTGCAAGTGCTTGAAACTCAAAAAGCAAACTCCAAGTTTGAATTCAGCATCTCTGAACAAGAAAAACTGAAGAAAAATTTTGAGTCAGAGAAACAAGCTTGGGTTGATGAGAGGGCTGCATTAGTGACTCGGGCCGAAACGGCAGAAGCATCTCTTGCAGAGGCAACAACCAAACTGTCCGACTTAAAGCGGCAGATATCCCAAATGGTCTCAGCCATCTTCGGTAAGTCCCTACAAAAAACCTTAAACATTGTAACCTTCCAAGGATTTATTGTGATGATTATATCTGGCTTATTGTTATGCTTCTGACCATACAGGCCCCAGGAGTACCAACCTCAATCAAAACATGCTCATCAAGCTCAAGGCGGTTTACACCCTTGTGGAGCAACTATACACCGGGTCACAACGTGCTTTGGCCGTTGTAGCTTTATCAACTCCACATCCCCGCCTTCTGCAAGATGTATTGAAGAGCCTCGCTTTTCTTCCTCAACGGATCCAAGATCTAAGGCGGGCGTCCTCAAGAGCCGGAGCCGTAGCCGCATTGAGTCAAGCTAAAGCATGGCTCCCAGAACTAGACCCGGCCGATCTTGCCCTTGGATACCCAAGTCTGAAAGAGGATGGTACTGCCTTTGACGACCATGATTTCAACGCTTGTGTCAAAGCCATTCATCCCATGGCGACCCTTATTGGAAATGACACAGATCTTAGCAAGTATGCACCAGCTTATGACAATGAAAACCGGAGAATCCCAAACACTCCATATGATCAAATCAGCCTGATATGTCACGCCCAATATGCGACCCTATCCAAAAGGAACTCGAAGGTCCCACCAAGGATAGACCCGCATATTGAAACGCTTTTGCAAGGTGGATATCATTACATCAACATTACATAATAGATGGGGATACATACATAAGGCATACAATGCCACACGAATACAACATCACAATACATAAGATCAACATCCGACTATGGATGAAACACAAACAGAAGCTCAAACGACATCCACCCTGCTAGCCCAGGCTACCGACCTGGAACCTATCCCTGATCGAAGAAGCAGAAGAAGAACTCAACGCAAGAAAGTATCGCTCTCGCGTCATGATCATCGCATAAACCTGTACTTGCAACTGTTGTTGTAGTAATCTGTGAGCCACGAGGACTCAGCAATCCCATTACCATGGGTATCAAGACTAGCAAAGCTTAAAGGAAAGGAAGGGGTAAAGTGGTGAGGCTGCAGCAGCGACTAAGCATATATGGTGGCTAACATACGCAAATAAGAGCGAGAAGAGAGCAAAAGAAATGGTCGTCAACTAGTAATGATCAAGAAGTGATCCTGAACTCCTACTTACGTCAAACATAACCTAGAAACCGTGTTCACTTCCCGGACTCCGCCGAGAAGAGATCATCACGGCTACACACACGGTTGATGCGTTTTAAATCGGATCTGGTGTCAAGTTATCTACAACCGGACATTAACAAATTCCCATCTGCCTATAACCGCAGGCACGGCTTTTGAAAGATTATACCCTGTAGGGGTGTCCCAACTTAGCCCATGACAAGCTCTCGCGATCAACGAAGGAATAGACCTTCTCCCAGGAAGACCCGATCAGACTCGGAATCCCGGTTTACAAGACATTTCGACAATGGTAAAACAAGACCAGCAAAGCCGCCCGATGCGCCGACAATCCCGATAGGAGCTGCACATATCTCGTTCTCAGGGCAACACCGGATAAGTCAAGCTACGAGTAAAACCAGCCCTCGAGTTGCCCCGAGGTGGCCCCGCAGGCTGCTCGGTTCGGACCAACACTTAGACAAGCACTGGCCCAGGGGGGCTAAAATAAAGATGACCCTCGAGAGAGCGACTCCCAAGGGAAAAGGTAGGTGGTGGTGAGGCAAAAGGTAAAACCAATGTTGGGCCTTGCTGGAGGAGTTTTATTCAAAGCGAACTATCGAGGGGGTCCGATAAATCACCCGACTGCGTAAGGAACGAGAAAATCCGGGAACATAACACCGGTATGACGGAAACTAGGGCGGCAAGAGTGGAACAAAACACTAGGCAAAATGCCAAGTCTTCCACCCTTTACCAAATATATAGATGCATTAATAATATAAGAGATATTGTGATATCCCAACCAAAATCCTGTCCACCATGGAGAAATCTTCAACTTCACCTGCAACTAGAAACGCTATAAGAGGGGCTGAGCAAAAGCGGTAACATAGCCAAACAACGGTTTGCTAGGAAGGGTGTCAAAGGTTAGAGGTTCATAGCAATTTGGGAGGCTTGAAGAGCAACAGATAGGTAACGCAGCATAGCGATAGAACGAAGCAACTAGCATAGCAATGATAGTATTGAGATCCAGGGTAGCGGTCATCTTGCCTGAAATCCCGCAAGGAAGAAGAACGAGTCCATGAAGAAGACAAGCGGACGTAGTTGAACGAATCCTCACGAACGCAACATTACCGGAACTAAGAAGCAACTCCGGAAAGAAACAAACAACATGGTAAACAACCATCACATAGACATGGCACGATGCACAACCAAGTATGATGCATGTCCGGTTTAATAAGGCATGGCATGGCAAAGTCCAACAAACATCACTACAAATTAAGTGGAGCTCAATATGCAACGAGTTGCATATTGACGAAACACCACATGCAATTATTTAGTTTGATCTCGGTTATGTACCCAACAATATTAAATGTTATTAAACATGGCAAGAGGTGAAACATAATGAAACTACCTATCTAGGCAAGTTTAAATGAGGCCGGAAGTAACAAACAACAATTCCGGAAAATCCCCATATGCAAATTATGGATTCGGTACTGTTCTGTCCTAAACCATATTTTAAGTTTGTTAAACAGGAAAATAACGTGGACCATGTTAATCTAGGCATTTTCCCACCCCATTTACATATAAAGTTTATTTAAAACAGAGTTACGGTTATTTAGTTATGAAATAAATCATTTTAGCATGGCATTATGCAAAAGAAACACAAACAGCATGTTAAACATTTTAACATGGGATGAAAATGACATATTATTAATCTACACAATTTTCTGAGCATTTTACATATATAAATTATTTTAATCCGATGCACGGTTTGTGAGTAATTAAATGCATGAAGTGCAAGGGGTTTTCTGTAAAACAGGCAAACTCTGGATAAATGGACAAATTCGCTGAACAGGAAAAAAACACATGCGGGCCGAATCTGTATGTGGGCCCAACAGTGCACAGGGGGTGGGGGCTGCTCACCAGGCCTCATGGGTCGGTCGGTGGAGGAGGCCGAAGCAGGCTGGCTTGGCTTGGGGCTGGGCCTTGGAGAGGCGCTGGCCCACGCACTGGCGCTGGCTGGGCCTTGCTGGACCGCGGGAGCTGGGCCCGACACGGTCGACGCGCTCGGGAGCGGTTCGAGCTCCTCTACACGAAGCAGAGCGAGCAGAGGCCGGCGGCGAGGCATGAAGGGGCCATCTCCGGCGAGGGCAGGTGCGGGGAGGCCGGGAATGGGCGCCCAGGGCCCTGATCCGGTGGATCCTGGGCGGATCCAGCTGGAGGAGGCCGGCGGCGAGGTGCCGAGCTCCGGCACGACGGACCTGCGGAGGGGAGAGAGAGGGAGAGAGATCGGGTGAGGGAGAGAGAGAAAAGAGAGGAAGAAGAAGGAGAGGGCGGCGGATCTGGCCTGGGGGTCGGCGGCGAAGGAGCCAGCCGGCGGCGACAGAGGACGGCGGCACTGGGCGCTTCCGGCAAGGCCGGATCGAGCGCTGTCGAGCCCTCCTGGCTCGGGACGAGGAGATCGGACGCTTGGGCGCGGGCGGGCGCCTGCGGGCCGGGGCGGCGGCGGCTCGGGCCCGGGCGAGCTGCGCCTGGGCCTGCAGGGCCGCGGGAGGTGGGAGGAAGGCTGCGGGGCGCGTGGCGCTCTCCCGTTGGCTGGGAGGCGACTGGAGCGGCCGTGCTGGCGAGTGGGACGGTGCCAAGTGGCGGACGGGAGGTGGCCGGGCGCAGAAAACGAGGCGCCGGCGACTGGGAGGTTAGGGGAGGAGGCTAGGGGCTAGGGTTGCCCAATTTAGGAAGGAGGGGTGTTTATATAGGGGTAAGGCTAGGGTTAGGGGGGTTTCGGACCCTCGGATCTCGATCGGGCGGTTCGGGACGCGAGGGGGGTTAGGCATGCCTAGGTGGGCTGTGTAGAATGCCTCGAGCTGAGAAGAGAGAGAAACAGAGCGACCCGGTGGCAGTTTCCGGAGAACGAAACGTCCGACGATTAAACCGACTATATCGCGGTTATAAATATAACGGTTGGGCAGTCAAATGGACTCCGAATGCGACGAAACTTGGCAGGCGGCCTGTCTACACTATAATAAGACCGCACGACAAGTTGCAACCCATTCCGAGAACATTTTTATGCCACTTATAAAATAATATTTCGGAGGTGCCGCGGGCGCGTGCGAGTGTGTCTGGGCTCGGAACGGACAATGGAGAGAACCGGCGGAACCCGAACGGATGCAAGTTTTATGAAAACATATGGATGCGATGCACATGATGCTATGAGATGAGATGCATAACAAGAACAAAATGAGAAACAAACGACAAAAACCCAACCACGAAGGAAATATCATATAGCATCTCCGGAAAAAGGCAAGAGTCGGAGTTACGAATATGGAAAGTTGTATCCGGGGCGTTACAATACTCCACCACTACAAGAGGATCTCGTCCCGAGATCTAGGATGGCATCGGAGGGAAAAGGAAGAGGAAGATAAGCGGTAAAACTAAGTTGCTTCTTCGACCAATGAGTGAAACCACAGAACCTTGAGAGGTTGAGTAATTAGAGATGAACGAGATTGCAAACAATCCGTTAAAAAAGAGGAACGAGGAACATTACGGGAACTTTGAAGGTTGCAAAGACATGAATCAAGAGTTTAATTGACAAGATAGAATTGAAACCACTCTGGTTGAAACGAGATAAGAATGAATAAGAATGTTATAATTTTGACAGCACTCCGACTGAAAATAGAAGGAATTGAGCATGAACTTGACAAGATGAGAGGATACTTGATGAAATCAACAACACACTGCCTCCGGAACTATTGAAAGAGTGGCATAATGGGTAAGAAAGATTTCAGACAACACTCCGGTTAAGTGGATAAGCATGGAAAATAACATGATCTTGACAAAACAAGATGATGATTGAAGAGAACAACATCACAATGCCTCCGGAAGAAAGAATAGAAGATAGACCGTTGGGATAAAGGGACGGAGAAGAAAATGACAATTTCTGTCACAAATGAACTTGGAAAGCATCCTTGCAAAGAAGGATTGAGCGGAGTTGTTGGAAAACCAACAATGAAAAGAATAAGCTTGTAGTGGGCTTATGGAAAACATCCTGAAATTATGAGGTGACAACCGGCCACTAACGGAAACAATTGCTTGCTTGAGAACAATGAAGAGATGAAAAACCTCTTTCACCGAGAAGGATATGGAGAAAGCTTGGATCATTGATAAGCACCACACATTCCTTAGGGAAGGCTTTAGGTGAAATCTAAACCAAGATAACTCCAAAGAAGAAGTTGATTGGTCGAAAAGATCTCTTGAACAAAGAGAAAATGATGGATTTAAAATACCTCATTCTTGACAACATATGAATCATGAAACATGAAGGAAATTGTCAAGAGTGACATAACACCACCTCAAAGGATAAGGTAGAAAGGATTGCACTTCGGAATGCAAGATGAAGAATGCTTGAACTCCCCAAAACAAAACATGTGTTTAGCACCATGTTTAATTTTGAGTATAGCTTGGCGGATCATCACCTCGAGAGAAATCTTGAAGAACAATTGAAGAATGAAAAGAATCCTTGTTGAACCACCATGTAGAGCCTCCATGAAGAACTCCGGTAACAAAAGGATGATGAAAAGAAAAAGAAGTTGAAAACACAAGGTGAAGCCTTGCGATGATTTAGATGGAGCTTTGCGACGATATAACCAAGAAAACTTGGAACTCCGGAAACGAAAAGATGAAACACTAGAACGGAGAATTACTTCATCATGAACAATCTCTGGAAGAAAAGAATTGAATCACCTTGAGGAAAATAAGAATAAGATTTATGTCATGCATATCCTTCAGCAATTTAGATTGATGACAAGCAACGGATTTGGCATACTACTTATTCCCGTTGAAAGAATTAAGAGAGATATAGCATAAACTTGAGAGGGTATAGATGGAACCACCTGTGGAATTGAAGGAACGAATGGATTAAAATGATAACGAAGGAAGAGAAATCTTGAAGGAACCACCATAAGAATTGAAAATGAAAGAAGTAAAGGGGTGAATCACCGGTAAGAATTAGAGAACGAATGAAGATACTTGAGGGAATTTGATACAAGAGAACGAAGAGATCACGAGCTGATTAGAGAATACTTGAGCAATGCATCGGCAAGATTTGGATAACGAGAGCTGAAATGTGAGGACGAAGAATTATGACATGATGGCCTTCGGAGGAAAGAAATGGAAACAACTCATGAAATGCTTCGGATGGGTGAAAAGAATTCTCACAATCGAAAACAATTATGAGAGGATGGCATCAAGCTAGAATCACGAATCTTGAGAGAACGGATAAAATTTAGAGGAAAACTCTTCTTCAATCTTGAACTGACAACGGGAAACACCACCAAAATTACTGAGATACTCTGGTAGAATGGAAAGAGAAGGGGTAGAGCCAACAATGAGAAGAATTTGAAAGAGATCTTGGAGAAGGCGTGTGACTGATGGAATCTATTCTTACGTCACACTTGAAAATGAATTTGAGAATCGCTCCTGATATTCGAAGAGTCAGGTAAGATCCTGGGAAAAGACCTGTGGGTTAGGGCCCACTCAAAAGAACCATCGTTGGAAATGATTTAAAGAGATATTGCACCAGTTGAATTAAATGACTTGAATGAGATAATAATCTCGAAATATCTTGAACGTATTGAGAATGGAAACACGAGTCTTCTGAGATATCTTGAGCACTTCAGATAAGAATAGAGAGAGGTGAACAATTAAGAGGTGCACCGACGTGGAAAAACATTTGGAACAAGGAAAGGGATATGATCAACACCGAAAACTTGAATTGTATCCACCGGAGAAGTAAAAGAACGAAGGATGATGAACTTAAAACTGTTGAGCATCTTCTTGGGAAATCACCGGATAAGAACATTGATTGAAAAGAGTGAAGAGACTTCACATCCATAAGATAGATACTTGATTAAAATATATGAGTCCTTGAAGAAAAGGGTGGGATGGTGGGGAAACAAAGGCATCTTGGGGAAAATGGAACAAACACCGTTGAGAAAACTTGGAATTGATCTTGCGGATGTGGAGAATGATGGGATCATCTCGAAGAGAAACGCACAGGTTGGAAAAGAATTAACATGACGATCTCGATGATCAAGAAGGATTAGTATTGACATAGCAATATGAGAAAACCATTTAGGAAAGGTATGGATTCAACATTTGACTTCGAAGCAACTCGAATACCACAAATAAAACAAAACAAAGGATTGGCTTGCAGAAATAAGCCGGAACAAACATATGATAGAGATTCCGTCCAAAGTTTTTGTGGTGGGGCCCACACGGGCTCGAGTGTACAGCACCATCATGTACAAGGCAGTGCACATGACATACGAAGTGTCCCCGAACCAGCATAGCCAAGGTTTCTTTAAGACACAACGAGACCACTGTAAAAACGACCGTTGAAAGGTGGACCACTAGACGTCGAACCCCAATCTCATATCATGCATCTGTCGAAAAGATATTCTAGGAGCTACTTGAATTCCCACCTATAAACTCCCGAAACTTTCTGGTTATGCAATCTGGTGTTGGGGATACAGGGGAAGCAATATATCTCACCCAAACTAACAATACCTACATCCAAGCTGTATCCATCCGTCAACACATAACCAAGAAACCTTCAGAAATCGTGTACCTCAACCTTCGAAAAGCATCAGTTATACGAGTTATGGCAATACTCCCGAGCTCGCCCCAGTACTGGGTTATCGGGGTTATCTCACCAACAACTGTACAAAAGAGATTTTCGATGTCGACAAAGCTCAGGTATTCCAGAACTGCAACGATAAAATTGTGACGACAACACCTCGGAGCTCAACTCCCCGGGTCAATAGCCACACTAAATAGACAGGAGGCACCAAGAACAATGTTCTCGTCACAAAACCATCGGAACGATTCCAAGATACCTGCGTGATCCTAAAAAAAATTTGAGTGAAATTTGAGGAGAGGAAAGTCAAAACATCTACGTCAAGAGTCCTCACCAAAGCGACGAAGGAGGCCGAGGAGTAAAAAGAATTCCTACTCTCCGATATATATAATCCTAAGACTCAAAATAGTTTTTCATCTAGACTCAACAACGGCCAACAATCAAGGGGGCTCCTATGGTCGGTCGAGGCTCTAATACCAACTTGTCACGCCCAATATGCAACCCTATCCAAAAGGAGCTCGAAGGTCCCACCAAGCATAGACCCGCATATTGAAACGCTTTTGCAAGGTGGATATCATTACATCAACATTACATAATAGAAGGGGATACATACATAAGGCATACAATGCCACACGAATACAACATCACAATACATAAGATTAACATCCGACTACGGATGAAACACAAATAGAGCTCAAACGACATCCACCCTGCTAGCCCAGGCTGCCGACCTGGAATCTATCCCTGATCGAAGAAGCAGAAGAAGAACTCAACGCAAGCAAGCATCGCTCTCGCGTCATGATCATCGCATAAACCTGTACTTGCAACTGTTGTTGTAGTAATCTGTGAGCCACGAGGACTCAGCAATCCCATTACCATGGGTATCAAGACTAGCAAAGCTTAAAGGAAAGCAAGGGGGTAAAGTGGTGAGGCTGCAGCAGCGACTAAGCATATATGGTGGCTAACATACGCAAATAAGAGCGAGAAGAGAGCAAAAGAAATGGTCGTCAACTAGTAATGATCAAGAAGTGATCCTGAACTCCTACTTACGTCAAACATAACCTAGAAACCGTGTTCACTTCCCGGACTCCGCCGAGAAGAGACCATCACGGCTACACACACGGTTGATGCGTTTTAATTCGGATCTGGTGTCAAGTTATCTACAACCGGACATTAACAAATTCCCATCTGCCTATAACCGCAGGCACGGCTTTCGAAAGATTATACCCTGCAGGGGTGTCCCAACTTAGCCCATGACAAGCTCTCGCGATCAACGAAGGAATAGACCTTCTCCCAGGAAGACCCGATCAGACTCGGAATCCCGGTTTACAAGACATTTCGACAATGGTAAAACAAGACCAGCAAATCCGCCCGATGCGCCGACAATCCCGATAGGAGCTGCACATATCTCGTTCTCAGGGCAACACCGGATAAGTCAAGCTACGAGTAAAACCAGCCCTCGAGTTGCCCCGAGGTGGCCCCGCAGGCTGCTCGGTTCGGACCAACACTTAGACAAGCACTGGCCCGGGGGGCTAAAATAAAGATGACCCTCGAGAGAGCGACTCCCAAGGGAAAAGGTAGGTGGTGGTGAGGCAAAAGGTAAAACCAATGTTGGGCCTTGCTGGAGGAGTTTTATTCAAAGCGAACTGTCAAGGGGGTCACATAAATCACCCGACTGCGTAAGGAACGCAAAATCCGGGAACATAACACCGGTATGACGGAAACTAGAGCGGCAAGAGTGGAACAAAACACTAGGCAAAAGGCCAAGTCTTCCACCCTTTACCAAATATATAGATGCATTAATAATATAAGAGATATTGTGATATCCCAACCAAAATCCTGTCCACCATGGAGAAATCTTCAACTTCACCTGCAACTAGAAACGCTATAAGAGGGGCTGAGCAAAAGCGGTAACATAGCCAAACAACGGTTTGCTAGGAAGGGTGTCAAAGGTTAGAGGTTCATAGCAATTTGGGAGGATTGAAGAGCAACAGATAGGTAACGCAGCATAGCGATAGAACGAAGCAACTAGCATAGCAATGATAGTATTGAGATCCAGGGTAGCGGTCATCTTGCCTCAAATCCCGCAAGGAAGAAGAACGAGTCCATGAAGAAGACAAGCGGACGTAGTCGAACGAATCCTCACGAACGCAACATTACCGGAACTAAGAAGCAACTCCGGAAAGAAACAAACAACATGGTAAACAACCATCACATAGACATGGCACGATGCACAACCAAGTATGATGCATGTCCGGTTTAATAAGGCATGGCATGGCAAAGTGCAACAAACATCACTACAAATTAAGTGGAGCTCAATATGCAACGAGTTGCATATTGACAAAACACCACATGCAATTATTTAGTTTGATCTCAGTTATGTACCCAACAATATTAAATGTTATTAAACATGGCAAGAGGTGAAACATAATGAAACTACCTATCTAGGCAAGTTTAAATGAGGCCGGAAGTAACAAACAACAATTCCGGAAAATCCCCATATGCAAATTATGGATTCGGTACTGTTCTGTCCTAAACCATATTTTAAGTTTGTTAAACAGGAAAATAACGTGGACCATGTTAATCTAGGCATTTTTCCACCCCATTTACATATAAAGTTTATTTAAAACAGAGTTACGGTTATTTAGTTATGAAATAAATCATTTTAGCATGGCATTATGCAAAAGAAACACAAACAGCATGTTAAACATTTTAACATGGGATGAAAATGACATATTATTAATCTACACAATTTTCTGAGCATTTTACATATATAAATTATTTTAATCCGATGCACGGTTTGTGAGTAATTAAATGGATGAAGTGCAAGGGGTTTTCCGTAAAACGGCAAACTCTGGATAAATGGACAAATTCGCTGAACAGGAAAAAAACACATGCGGGCCGAATCTGTAGGTGGGCCCAACAGTGCACAGGGGGTGGGGGCTGCTCACCAGGCCTCATGGGCCGGTCGGTGGAGGAGGCCGAAGCAGGCCGGCTTGGCTTGGGGCTGGGCCTTGGAGAGGCGCTGGCCCACGTACTGGCGCTGGCTGGGCCTTGCTGGACCGCGGGAGCTGGGCCCGGCACGGTCGACGCGCTCGGGAGCGGTTCGAGCTCCTCTACACGAAGCAGAGCGAGCAGAGGCCGGCGGCGAGGCATGAAAGGGCCATCTCCGGCGAGGGCAGGTGCGGGGAGGCCGGGAATGGGCGCCCAGGGCCCTGATCCGGTGGATCCTGGGCGGATCCAGCTGGAGGAGGCCGGCGGCGAGGTGCCGAGCTCCGGCACGACGGACCTGCGGAGGGGAGAGAGAGGGAGAGAGATCGGGTGAGGGAGAGAGAGAAAAGAGAGGAAGAAGAAGGAGAGGGCGGCGGATCTGGCCTGGGGGTCGGCGGCGAAGGAGCCAGCCGGCGGCGATAGAGGACGGCGGCATTGGGCGCTTCCGGCGAGGCCGGATCGAGCGCTGTCGAGCCCTCCTGGCTCGGGACGAGGAGAGCGGACGCTTGGGCGCGGGCGGGCGCCTGCGGGCCGGGGCGGCGGCGGCTCGGGCCCGGGCGAGCTGCGCCTGGGCCTGCAGGGCCGCGGGAGGTGGGAGGAAGGCTGCGGGGCGCGTGGCGCTCTCCCGTTGGCTGGGAGGCGACTGGAGCGGCCGCGCTGGCGAGTGGGACGGCGCCAAGTGGCGGACGGGAGGTGGCCAAGCGCGGAAAACGAGGCGCCGGCGACTGGGAGGTTAGGGGAGGAGGCTAGGGGCTAGGGTTGCCCAATTTAGGAAGGAGGGGTGTTTATATAGGGGTAAGGCTAGGGTTAGGGGGGTTTCGGACCCTCAGATCTCGATCGGGCGGTTCCGGACGCGAGGGGGGTTAGGTAGGCCTAGGTGGGCTGTGTAGAATGCCTCGAGCTGAGAAGAGAGAGAAACAGAGCGACCCGGTGGCAGTTTCCGGAGAACGAAACGTCCGACGATTAAACCGACTATATCGCGGTTATAAATATAATGGTTGGGCAGTCAAACGGACTCCGAATGCGACGAAACTTGGCAGGCAGCCTGTCTAAACTATAATAAGACCGCACGAGAAGTTGCAACCCATTCCGAGAACATTTTTATGTCACTTATAAAATAATATTTCGGAGGTGCCGCGGGCGAGTGCGAGTGTGTCTGGGCTCAGAACGGACAACAGAGAGAACCGGTGGAACCCGAACGGATGCAAGTTTTATGAAAACATACGGATGCGATGCACATGATGCTATGAGATGAGATGCATAACAAGAACAAAATGCAAAACAAACGACAAAAACCCAACCACGAAGGAAATATCATATAGCATCTCCGGAAAAAGGCAAGAGTCGGAGTTACAAATATGGAAAGTTGTATCCGGGGCGTTACATGATCCCTCCAACTCGTAAGCATACTTTTGCCCCTGAAGTGGACCCGGCCGGTTTAATAGATGCTGAAGCTGAATTTGAAGCTTTGAGCGGCATTGATTGGGCCTCATCAACTTTCCAGGACAAAACCGCCAACGAAGAAGCGGGGAAGGATGACCCGGAGCCCTCAAGCCCTCCGAAGGAGTAAATCGCCAAGTGTTTGGCTAAAAACAATGTTTCATCAATTTCAGACTCGGAGAGTCTTGTAATTGGGTAGAAAAAACTTCCCTATGCCTGTCATGCCCTTGTGCATGCTTAATACTTTTCATAAGCCACCATGGCTATATATTTCACCCTCAAGTAATAAAGACAGATATATCATAAGAGCCGGTGGCTCAAGTATAGTAAAACCTAAGATGGGTTATATCCCACGGCCGGATATCACTTAGCAAGGCCGCCTAGACTCCATAGACTATGAAGAAAGGTGTATAACCCGCCGGACCGAGGCCACTTACCCTTATGCCTCTGATTGTTACCTTGTGTATTAACATTAGCCACAAGTTCCGGGTCGTCATCCGCTTTACGCTTATTGCTATTTTGATTCTCTGGGTTATCAGAATCGGCATATTTGACCAGAGCCGCCATTAGCGTACCCATATCCTTGCAGTCACGTTTAAGGCGCCCCAATTTCTGCCTTAGCGGCTTGAAGCTGCAATTCCCTATAAGGGCTGCAAAGCCGGCATCCATCTTATCAGATGAATGAATTATCTCCTCGACCCGGTGTACCCAATGGGTGGTAGATTCACCTTCCCCCTGCTTACAATTTGTCAAGTACACGACCGTCATAGATTGCTTATAGGTGTCTTTGAAGTTCCGGATGAAACGGGCCTTTAACTCCTCCCACGAACCAATGCAATTAGGTGGTAAACCTTTTAGCCAATACCAGGTCGTTCCATCTAACATCATGGTGAAGTATTTAGCCATTGACGCGTCACTGACCTCCAACAGTTCCATGGCCATCTCATAACTCTCGATCCATGCTTCAGGCTGTAAGTCGGCCGTGTAATTTGGCACCTTTCGAGGTCCCTTGAAATCTTTGGGCAGGCACACATTGCAAAAAGCCGGTACCAAACAAGAAAAGCCACTGGCTCTGGTGACTATTCCCATCTCAGTAGAAGTCGTTGGATGTTCTGGCATATCCTGACGTGCCGTCTGTTGAGCCGCCAGCTGAGCCGCTCGCTCTTTCTCCCGACGTACTCGATCTTGCCCCGGGTTAGAGCCTCCACGTTGGTCACGGTGTTGGACGTTGCGTGACAAAACTTCAGATCCTATGTGCCTGCTGTAACTCTGACTTCGGTTCTAATGAGGTGGTGCCATCCAAGGCAGAGGAGCTGAATGAACTCTATCCCGATTATAAGAATAGATCTCTTGCTGAGCCAGGGCTATCTGAACGAGTTCCCTGATCCTCCGGGTCTCCACTGCTGTTGGATCATCACCGTCCACTGGAAGAGCTGCCAAACATGCTGATGCTGCATTTAAATTCTCCATGGGGTTGGAAAAGTGACTGTCGGTGTCAAAACCGGCGGATCTCGGGTAGGGGGTCCCGAACTGTGCGTCTAGGCGGATGGTAACAGGAGACAAGGGACACGATGTTTTACCCAGGTTTGGGCCCTCTTGATGGAGGTAAAACCCTATGTCCTGCTTGATTAATATTGATGATGTGTGTTACAAGAGTGGATCTACCACGAGATCAAGGAGGCTAAACCCTAGAAGCTAGCCTATGGTATGATTGTTGTTCGTCCTATGAACTAAGGCCATCCGGTTTATATAGACACCGGAGAGGGCTAGGGTTACACAGAGTCGGTTACAAAGGTAGGAGATCTACATATCCGTATCGCCAAGCTTGCCTTCCACGCCAAGGAAAGTCCCATCCGGACACGGGACGAAGTCTTCAATCTTGTATCTTCATAGTCTTGGAGTCCGGCTGATGATGATAGTTCGGCTATCCGAACACCCCCTAGTCCGGAACTCCCTCAGTAGCCCCTGAACCAGGCTTCAATGACGACGAGTCCGGCGCGCGTATTGTCTTCGGCATTGCAAGGCGGGTTCCTCCTCCGAATAATTTATAGAAGATTGTGAACACCAGGATAGTGTCCGGCTCTGCAAAAATAAATTCCACGTACCACCGTAGAGAGAATAATATTACACAAGATCAATCTGCTGACGTATTCTGCGGCGTGACGTCACACCACTTCCAAGCCTTTACTCAAATTGTTTTTATTGTTCCACCTCAGCGCGTTTAGCGAAGCGGTTTCCTTGGCACGTCTTGTCGAAGCAGAGATCGTGTTCCCCTTATTCCGGGATTCCCATCAATACGGACGTGGGTAACCCAACCGCGCCCGTCGCCACGCCCCCTCCATCGAAGGCGGGTTCCAAACGGTCACGGGGACGGCTCTTGGTATTCTTCCTCTTTATAATGAGACCAAGGCCCGTTCTTTTTATTCAATCCTCTATCGAATCCGCCCCTCTCCCCGAGTTCCAACACCCAGGGCTCCAAATTCGGGTACCTTCGATCTTCGACAATGTCCGGTCCTGACCTACGAGGCCGGTGGATGCCTTCCTCCGTCACGGAAGAGGACGTGCTAAAGCTGAGAGACGCCAGGTACTTAACCTACGAGATTTCGCATAGGCTGCCTGCCCGAGGGCAAGTTATCCCAACTCCCGAGCCTGGCGAGAGCGTCGTGTTCGTGTCTCACCTCCGTCGGGGTTTAGGCTTCCCGACGGATCCCTTCGTGAGGGGGCTCATGTTTTACTATGGGCTGGAATTCCACGACTTGGCTCCGGAGTCCATCCTCCATATCTCATCATTCATTGTCGTCTGCGAAGCCTTCCTCCGCACTACCCCTCACTTCGGCTTGTGGCTCAAAACCTTCAACGTGGAGCCGAAGATGATTGAGGGGCGTCAGGCAGAGTGCGGCGGGGCGGTTATAAGCAAGAGGGCCGAAGCTCCATGGCCCAAGGGCTCTTTCCAGGAGGAGCTCGGCTTGTGGCAACAGGAGTGGTTTTATATCACCGCTCCCCGGGGCAGCAGGCAGAAGCCGCCGCCCGTCTTTCGCTCGGGCCCTCCACAGCAGCTGACGTCATGGGTCAACAAGGGGCGTGACTGGGGGCCGCCCAAAGACGTCCCCCTGTTGCAGGACCGGATTCGAGGCCTCCAAGAAAGGGAGATCAATCTGGTCGCAGTGGTACAGGTCATGTTGATCCGGCGCCTACTGCCCTGCAAACGTCGCCCCCTCCGCCTGTGGGAATTTAATCCGGAGGGGCCACGAGCTCTTCAACACTTCATGGGTTTGACACCCATGGAGATGTATAAACTGTTCTTCGGATCGCAAGAGACGCATCCGGAATTGACCGAGGACGCTGGCCTAAGCTGCAATCGCCCGGATACTCAAGTAAGTAGCCCTGTGTCCGGACACACCGTCCATTTATTTATCGTGAGCTTGCCTTTTAACCAGCTATCCCTGGACAGGAGTGGATAGCGCAAGCAAAACTGATACGGTGTCCGGCCCCCCTCCCTGAGACCACGCAGGATCCCGTGTTAATCAAAATGTTGGAGGTTGCACCTTCGAATGAGGGCGAAGGGGGGCACGGGGAAACTGTCACCTCTGCCAAGGAGGTTTTTAGTAAGGGAGGAATCGAGAGTCCCTCCTTCCAGGGGGAGAAGAGGACCGCTTCCGAAGACCCGGAGGCCAAGGCCTCAAAGCGGGGAAAGAAATCTGTACCGGAAGGTCCTGCGCCGGGAAGAGCCCCGGCCGTACTGTCTCCTCGGAGGAATCAGCCCTCTAACGAGCCGTAAGTAAAAAGGGGGATTTTATAATTATTAGACACCCCTGCTTAATGTCTAAAGGTAACCGAAGTTTTTACCTTGTAGTTCGGATCTCAGCCCATCTCAGCACAGCTCATCTTCGGGAGACCTTCGTCCGGAGATGATGGAGAGCGAAACGCCTCCATCTGCCGCCCCATCGCGCGGGGCGGACGACCCTGAGGTGTCGTCGCGGAGGGTCTCCCCGAGTCCGGCGGGGCCGGAGAGTTCGGCACCCATTGGAGTACGGCCGGTGGAGCTGCAGGATTTGCTTAAGAGGGCGTCCATCTCAGAAGATCACCGCACATTAATGGGTAATGTGATTGAGAGGATCTCGTCCGCCGAAAGCGGGTTGTATGAGGCCGTCGGAAGTTTACTGACGGGATTTGAGGTACGCAAAAAATGACATACCTGTTGACAGTTTTGCACATGAAGTGCGCCCTGTATAGATAGTAGCCCCTGAGACTTGGTATGCTGTCGAAAACGGCAGCGTGCCTAGGATCATAATCTCAGTTATTAACTGTCGCCTTTCCTATGCAGGTGGCGGAACGTTCGGTGGCCAGCCGGACTGATGGATTCGCCGAGCTGAAGAAGCAACTCGACGCTGCAGATGCGGACATCTCGCTGGTCAATAAACGACTTGATGAGTCACAAGGTATGTGATTGCGCCGCGGTCGCTTAGTAAGGGAGCTGATGCCCATTCCTTACAAGTTGTATGCTTGATGCAGATGGTGCTGCTGCTGTGGAAGACCTTCGAGCAGAACTTGCTCGGGCCAAGGAGCAAGCCAGAAAAAGCGAGGCGGCTGCCTTGAAGGCAGCGGAAGAGCTAGAAGCCGAGAAGGCTGCTCACTGCCGAAGCAGGGAGGAGATGGCCGGAATGGCCATGAAATTAAAAGTTGCTACCGACCGCCTGGAGGTTCTTGAAGGAGAACGCCGAGCGGAGCAAGAGGACCTGAAGAAGGCCGATGCCGAAGCCAAGGATGCCCGTAGTGCGATGCGGGCTATGAAGGAGGAACTGCGTCAGGTCGGAGACATTGTGGCTGGAAAGCCCTTTATGCTGCGTAGGAAGTTCACGGATCCGAAGTATGCTCAGCTGGGCCGATTGTACGGTGCGGAGGATCCTTATCTGGACTTGGCGGCGAGTGCGGCTGACGCAGTCGTGCACTTTCGAAGCCAGGAGGATCATGAAATGGAAGAGCTTTTCTGGTCTCAATTCCATAGTCCGGAGCGTCCACTTCCGTTGAGTGATCGGCTGGTTGAGTGGGCTGAGCTGAATAGATTGTCCGGACTGGCCATGACGGATGTGGTCACTCATCTGTGGCCGAAAAGGCCCAAGCCGAAGAGTTATTTTGGCTTGTTGCAGCAATTCCTTGGGGCAGTGCCGCATATTAAGGCGATGAAGCGGTCGGCATGCATAGAAGGTGCACGGATGGCTCTCGCCCGTGGTAAAACATACTGGGCGGAGATGGATGCCACCGCTGTTGCATCCCGGGGTTCGGACAAAAGCCGATTCCCCACCGAGCATTACTTTGAGGAAGTCCTGCAGGGCGCTCGTATAATAGAGTCGCAGTGCTCGAAAGATGTTATGTTTGAATGACATGTATGATTTCTAAGATCATGTTTATAATGCAATGACTTTTTATACTTGTGTGTTCAAGTATTGAACTATCTCCTGTGCGGCCGTATATATATGTATAATCTGAAAGATGGCAGTCTTTGGCTTCAGCCCCCACGCACATGGTGCGGGGGTGTTTGCAAAAAGAAAATCGCTTTTCACACTTAATCCAACGTCTTGGTCCTTTTAAGGAGGTGATAGCGTAGCAAACTAGGCAACCGGACTATAATGCTTTATCACTTTCACTTAGCCATAGGAGCTCGAATGTGGGGCTACTATATAGCCCCTGATGGCACCGCGCTTCTCCGAACTCGGGGCGCGTATGTGCCTGACTGGGAAGCAATCCTTCGTCAAAGCGGAGGAATTCTAAACATTCCAATGGTCGATCGAGTGGTTGACCAGTCTCTCGCTATATCATGACAGTCAGTTTTCGGCTTTCTCTACTGAGGTGCTCTCCCGGCCGAACCGGGGCACAATCGCAGTAGTTCTCCTGGTGCCGCGTTAGCCGATGATACGGAACGTAAGGCAGCAAAACACAGGAGCCGGGCAAACCCAACATTTGACCAAAGACATGATTCGGAGCTGATGCATATAAGGCCTAACTCGAGACGCCGAACACTCCCTGAGGTGTTCGGTCTTTATGATATTGGGCCGAACAAAGCCCTAAGCCCCTAGTGTCCAGGTACAGGCGGGAACTTCTGACGCGGCCGATGCCAAAACGCCAGCCTCCTCCTCGGCTCTGGTAGGAAACCGGGGGATGTGTATCAACAAGAGACAGTAAGAAAGGTTTACGCAGGGTCTTAATCTGAAAAGAATCCTTGCAACGGGTCCCTACTGCACGTCTGCGCCTGTGTCTCCGTTGTGCTGTATCCTGGACGGGTGTAGCACGTGCTTCATCTGTAAAAGAGAAGGACTTAGTTTCTAAGAAATATCGTGCAAAAATTGTATTAAAATAAAGTATAATTTGGAAGATGAAGAAAGTTGAGCTTTATTGGCTTTCATCATTTATGCGCGCGGCCCCCTAAAAAAAGGGGGTATGCGGCTGGGAAGCCCCTTGTTAGCTTACGCCGGACTTGTCTAACCATGTCCGAGGTCTAAATGACCTGTTTTTCAGGGACTTTGACCTGCAAGGTCTGATTAATGTGTGGCTGTCGAAGCAGTCGCACATTCTCTGTGGTCGAGGGACACTCAGAGTTGTGAGATTATGCCACATGGACTGGGCATTTCTAAGCGTAAGAGACGCGTAATGTTGTATTGCATTAAAGCAGGCGAAAGCTTCGCGCCCCAGTAGCGCTTAAGGGCTACTGTTAAATGGGGCGATGGAGAGTGAGCTTTTCGCGACGGAGGTTGTCGGATGAACCGAACACGACCTCTAGTGGTACAGAGCCTGTAAAATTGGCTTAAAAGGCCTGGCGTCACTCCTTTGAAGGAAGTGCTGCTATAGCGAATTTTGGTGGGTTCTATCCCCAGTCTGCGGACGGTGTCCTGGTATAGCAGGTGCCGCGCTGCGTGTTATCACGTGAAGTGAGTTCACTGTTTTGACTTCTAGTGGGAAAGTCTTTTGGTTTCCGGAGCGCTGCTTTTGGGTTTCGTCACTTTCACTTGGTGTGTCGAGCCCCTTGTGTTCGGCGTTAAGTCGGCCGGACTGCTTGAAGACCCAACAATCTCTGTGGGTATGGTTTGCAGGCTTCCCGGAGGTACCATGTATTTGGCACAGTCTGTCCAGAATCTTGTTTAGGTTGGATAGCTCGTCACTGTTGTCCTTGAGGGGCAGTGTTTTGTTGTTCGGCCGAGAGCTTTTGAATCCGGCGTTGACCGCCGTACTATTTGGGCCATTTTCCTTATTCCGGCGCTGATCTTTTCTGCGTCGTGATTTCCCATTTCCATCCCTGATTTCGGATGTACTCGGGTCGCTGGTGCTGCATCTAGCCAGCCAGCTGTCTTCCCCTGCGCAAAAGCGTGTCATGAGGCTTGTTAGTGCGGCCATTGTTCTTGGTTTTTCCTGGCCGAGGTGTCTGGCGAGCCATTCGTCTCGGACGTTGTGTTTAAAGGCTGCTAAGGCTTCAGCGTCCGGACAGTCGACTATTTGGTTCTTTTTAGTGAGGAACCTGTTCCAGAATTTGCGTGCTGATTCTCCGGGCTGTTGAGTTATGTGACTTAAATCGTCTGCATCCGGAGGCCGGACATAAGTCCCCTGAAAATTTGCTCGAAACGCATCCTCAAGCTCTTCCCAACTTCCAATCGTATTTTCTGGGAGGCTTTTAAGCCAATGCCGAGCCGGCCCTTTGAGCTTGAGGGGTAGGTATTTTATGGAATGGAGATCGTCTCCTCTTGCCATATGTATGTGTAGGATATAATCCTCAATCCAGACTCCGGGGTCTGTTGTTCCGTCGTATGCCTCTATGTTTACGGGTTTGAATCCCGCTGGAAATCCATGATCCAGTACCTCGTCAGTAAAACATAGTGGGTGTGCGGCGCCCCTGTATTTGGGTGTGCTGTTGTCTTCAAATGCTCGGCTGGTTCTGTTACTTCCTGGAGTCTTCTTTTTGGCCCATAGATAGACATGGCCGGGTTATCCTTTTTCCGAGGATCTTTATGCTGATCGTGTGCCGGCTTGTGTGCGGCGCCCCTTGTTGCTCTTGGCCTGTCATCTGGTCGTCTATCCGGTCAGGCGGCTTCTTTCTTTTTTGACTGCGGGGGCTCTAAGGCCTCCTCGTCAAATTCGGGCAACAGCTTGCGCTTCGGGTAGCTCTTTGTCTGGTGACTAGTGCCATATTTATCTGCGGTGTTGAGTACTTTGCTCCATCTCATTCTGAGTGCGTCCTCCGCTGTTTTGAGCTTCCGCTTTTGCTTCTTCAAACTTCTTGCAGTGGCAACGAGCCTTTTATGAAGATTCATATGCTCTGGTGATGTGAGATCATCTTCGCCGGGGATGGGTTGCTTGTCCAGTTCATGTCCGGCTGGCTGCTTGTTAACGTGTGCGTCGTCCATTGCTTCACCCTGCTCTAGGGCCGGGTCCGTATGGGTGCCGTTTTTGTCGATGCCGGTCTTCGGGCGGCGCTTGCGTCGCCGCTTTGTTTGTTTGTTGGGGGAGTTGTCCTTCGCCACGTCCCGTTTTTCCTCATTGTCGCTTCCTTTTGGTGTGTCCACCATGTATACGTTGTGAGCTGGGGTGGCTTTCCCGCGCCCGTTAGGCGCTAGATCTTGGTCGTCTCCGGCATCGTCGTCCATACCGTCGATGTCTTCGGAGTCGTAGTCTAGCATGTCGGTTAGATCGTCGACAACGGCTACCAAGTGGGTGGTGGGTGGGCTTTGAATTTCTTCGTCGTCCGCATCCCAACCTTGCTGACCGCAGTCCGGCCAGGGCTCTCCTGATAACAAGAGATACTTTAGCGAACTCAAGATGTCGCCGAAAGGTGAGTGTTGAAAGATGTCCGCTGCGGTGAATTCCATGATCGGCGCCCAATCGGATTCGATCGGGGAGGGTGCGGGGGGTTCGGAGTCCGGTGAGGAGTCCGGCACCACGGAGTCACAAGCTTTATGAGGGACAAAGTCAGTGTTCGGCTCTATCGCCATAGAGGTTGCAGCCCCCAAGGCGGTGTCTAGCCATCCGTCCTCGATCTGCGCAGCCGGCTCCAAATTGAAGATCGGAGCGGGTTCAAGTGCGGCCTCCAGGGTATTGTCCGGCTGCAGAGCTAAACCATGCTCGCCGTGACAGTGCGGCACGCTCGGCTGTGGCTCGAATCCATTGAGGATCAAGTCCCCGCGGATGTCAGCCGTGAAGTTCAAACTTCCAAATCTTACCCGACGGCCAGGGGCGTAGCTTTCGACCTGCTCCAGATGGCCAAGCGAATTGGCCCACAGTGCGAAGCCGCCGAATACGAAGATCTGTCCGGGGAGAAAGGTCTCACCCTGGACTGCATCGTTGATGATGGTCGGAGAAGCCATTGAGCCTATCGGTGACAACACAGAGGAACTCTCAATGAAAGCACCAATGTCAGTGGCAAAACCGGCGGATCTCGGGTAGGGGGTCCCGAACTATGCGTCTAGGCGGATGGTAACAGGAGACAAGGGACATGATGTTTTACCCAGGTTCGAGCCCTCTTGATGGAGGTAAAACCCTACGTCCTGCTTGATTAATATTGATGATGTGTGTTACAAGAGTGGATCTACCACGAGATCAAGGTGGCTAAACCCTAGAAGCTAGCCTATGGTATGATTGTTGTTCGTCCTATGGACTAAGGCCATCCGGTTTGTATAGACACCGGAGAGGGCTAGGGTTACACAGAGTCGGTTACAAAGGTAGGAGATCTACATATCCGTATCACCAAGCTTGCCTTCCACGCCAAGGAAAGTCCCATCCGGACACGGGACGAAGTCTTCAATCTTGTATCTTCATAGTCTTCGAGTCCGGCCGATGATGATAGTTCGGTTATCCGGACACCCTCTAGTCCAAAACTCCCTCAGTGACCCTCCGGTATTGGCACATAACGCGGCGGTGCCATGCTCATATGAGGAGGTGGCATCTCATGACGCTGAGCCGGTCCTCCCGCTCCGGGTGTCATAAACTCATTAGCATTGGGCGGGTTACTTGGGACGGCTCCGGGTGTGGCAAAAAGAACCCTAGGATCGTAATTCGGAGGTAACCGGGATTGGGTCTTCTGGTGTCTCCCCCTCATTACTTCATTGGACGCGTTTAAACTCATTGTGAGCTGATAAGCCTCTGACTGCAACCGCTGTGCCCGGGCGTCGAGAGCCGCCCGCTCCGTAGCTAGCCTAGTATCCTCAGCTGCTAAGGCCTCCTTGGCCTGAGCTATCTCCTCACGTACCCATGCTACCTCCGCGTCATGCTCATCTTTGTTCACAGGGATAACCGTGGCGGTTAACAGGGTCGTAAGCTTATCCATGAGGTCTACCAGTACTTGAGCCGGCGGGCGCACAGGGCCTCCTGCCCCGGCTGCTCCTAACCCGGAAGTGATTGCGGCCACTGTTGTAGAATTTTGTCCGGGTTGAGTCCTAGCCATAAAGAGTCCTTGTCAGGACCCCGACTCGATGTCACATCGATCTAGCCGGTAACACCTCATATCACTTTGCGGCCTCACGCACGGTATCCCCACGGGTGTCGCCTTACCTTTGCCCGGGACCGTTTGCGCCTTTTGGCTCACGTATATGATAGTGTCGCTAGCATCCATATGATAAGGAGCCCGGGCTGACATGGCTAGTCATAAACCCAAAGTGGCACAGACTTACAGGGACAGGCATCCATGACCCAACATCGAACGTGTCGGTCATCAGCGAGTGAATCCAGGCTGTAGCGCTGGGCTAGCAGGACTCCGGTGAACCGGGCTGTAGCAGGCTAACAGGACTCTGGTATTCATCGCGTGACATTTCCCCGAAGGGACAGACACAGGAACGAAGAAGGACACATGCCGGCCAGCCTAAGTGTTCCAGAGCAGTAGCAAGCTACCATGGCTCAGTGGAAACACTAGGAGACATTTCCCGGTAAGAGAGGCTACTAAAGATAAACAACTAGATGGTCAGATCCCACACATACCAAGCATTTCAATAACATACACACAATATGCTCGATATGTGCAACACAACATGGCATCACAAAATGACTCTACGACTCAAGTAGTTTATTCAATAGGCTCCGAGGAGCGAGATATTACAAACATGGGTCTCATGACCCAACACTCAGAGCATACAAGTCAAAGCACAAGCGGAAGCTATCATGTCTGAGTACAGACAACTATAAATGAAAAAGGCTGAGAAGCCTGACTATCTATCAGATCCTGCCGAGGCACAAGATCGTAGCTGAGGTAACAAGCTAAACGTCGAAGTCCACGTGGAACTACTAGCGAGACCGAAGTCTCTCTGCAAAAACATAAAATAGGCAAACGTGAGTACAAATGTACCCAGCAAGACTTACATCAGAACTATCTACATATGCTTCATTATCAACAAAGGGATGGTGGGGTTTAACTGCAGCAAGCCAGCTTTGACTCGGTGGCTATCCTAAACTACGACTGCAAGCAACTCTTTTGAGGTGGCGCACACGAGTCCACATATTCACCATATCAATACACCACTATGGATCCGCTCCCGTCTCCCTACGAGAACGCCATCCATAGCACTCACGCTTATCTTGCGTATTTTAGAGTATCCACTTTCACTTGTCTATGAACTGATATAAGCAACCCAGAAGTCCTTTTCCGCGGACACGGCTATTCGAATAGATGAGGTTAACCCTGCAGGGGTGTACTTCTTCATACATGTTTCCACCACTTAGCGTCTGCACACGACATGTGCTCGGCAGACTTCAAGCGAAAGCCGACGTGGGTGTAGACCACGACCTACCTAAACACTCAAGTCTCTAGTCCAGGTTTATCGCCTATTCGGGTTCCATCCATGAGGAGATCCGGCCGGAGTTTCGCTCACAGCCCCAAACGATGTGAACAGGGTTCCGTGACACCAAACGGGTGCCCGGTTTACCCGGCCACGTGCCTACCGCATCACAGCCCACCCCTACGGTCAGCGCTGTCCACGGCCTCCAGCATACTACAAACACCAGAAACTACTTGCAACTCCTGGACAGAGGACAAGGGTGAATAAGAAGTCGAGCGGGGTCATATTTCAGGGCCCAATGTATGGTAGTAACTGAATCATGGATCACAAACACAGAACTCAGTTCCTGAGGACGGCTACAATGAGACAACCCACCATGTACTCCTACATGGCCTCTCACCGCTACCTTTACCAAATCGTGTTCACACACTTAGCTCACACACAGTAGGACATGTTCACACGCCTCTGATTCATCCCTGATGAATCAGACCTGACTCAACTCTAAGCAGTAGCAGGCATGACAAACAAGCATGAATGAGTAGGCACAACAGGGCTCAAACAACTCCTACTCATGCTAGTGGGTTTCATCTAATTACTGTGGAATGACAGGTCATGCAGAGGATAAAGGGGTTCAGCTATCGCAGCAAGTAACAGTTGAATCGTTGTTGTCCTAATGCAGTAAAAGAGAGCAGGAGCGAGAGAGTGGGATTGTATCGGAATGAACAAGGGGGTTTTGCTTGCCTGGCACTTCTGAAGATAACATTGAGTCTTCATCAGTGTCAACGATCACATCAGTGGTATCACGTCTATCGAGAGGGGACAAATACCGGCAACACAGAAAGGAACACAATCAATGCAATGCACAATATGATGCATGCTCATGACATGGCAATATGAATGTGTTTTGAGCTAATGCAACTAGCAACAGATTAAATGAAGTTGGTTTGAATATAAAATTCAAATTCAAACTCCATATGTGATTATTTAAATGCCATTCACTTCATTTGCCCTAAACAGTAGTGATAAGTTGTTCTAACATGCATGAAAATGGTACAGATGGATTCCTTGAATTTTTCTGATAATTTTTCATATATAAATTATTTAATTTGGAGTTACGGTTAATTTTCTATGAATTTTAGAAGTTTTAGGCATTTTCTGGAATTTCCTGAATATAATTAAATCCAGAAAATGAGTTATGACATCAGCAGTGCGTCATCATGACGTCAGCAAGTCAACAGGGGTCGGTCAGGGTCAAACCTGACGTGTGGGGGCCACACGTCAGTGACACAGGGCTGGCTGGAGTCACAGACATGTGGGGCCGGTCAAAGGCCACGTCAGCGAGGTCAACGCCGACGCGTGGGGCCACTGCAATTAGATTAAACTTAATCTATTTTATTTAGCCGGTTAGTTAGGCCGTGGGGCCCGGCTGTCAGTGGCTCTGGGGGGGTTAGTTAGTGGGGTCATTAGCGCTAATGACGACGCCATGTCAGATACGCCGGCGATGAGTCGCCGGTGACCACAGAACACGGCGGGGCACGCCGGACTTGCGCTAGAGGCGTCAGTTTGGCGCGCTGAGGGCACCAGGGGATGGCCCTTGCTCCCACGCATCCAGAGGACCGAGTGGGAGGTCGTGGGGTCGACGGAGCTCGTCGGAACGGAGCTCGCGGCGGCGCCGGAGTTCGGTGAGTGCGGGGCTGGCGCTGTGGTGCACGGGAGGGCGAGTTAGGATAGGCATTAGACTCCTGGTGGCTTCCTGAGTGCGGTGACACGCTCTGAGACGAGCTCAAGCGGCTGTAGTGACGGCGGTGACGAGGTCAGCGGCGGCCGGAGTTCGGCCGCGGTGGAGCTATGGCCTAGAGCTCGCAAACGCGAGGGGAGAGAGAGGGGTTCTGCACGGAGGCTCACCGCGGAGCTGTAGGGAGGGTTAGTGGGCTCGGGGGCGGCCGGAGTGCAGCGAATCAACGGCGACGACCTCCGGTGGCCGAGGAGGGGAACGGCGACGTGGGCGGCGATGCAGGGCGTCCGGGGCCTCGTGGCTTGGTGGAGAGGAAGAGGGGGTCAAGCCGGAGCCTCTGGGCTAGTCGGGGGAGCAAGGGAGGCCCGGTGGCCATGGCTACGGCGAGCGGCGCTCCCAGGTGCGTTCGGTGACGAGAGGGAGGGAGAACAGAGGAGGAGGAGGGGGTCCAGGGAGAGAGAGGCGGTCGAGGGGGGTCGAGGCCGTCTCCGTGGCGTCGCGAGGGGGTCGGGGAGGCTGCCACGGTGAAGCAGGAGGTGGCCGGCGTCGGCGCGCGTGCGTCCAGCACGCAGCTGCTTCGTGCGCTGGCACGGGAAGAAGACAAGAGAAGGGGGCCAGGTGGGCTGGGCCGCTGGGGGAGCTGGGCCGGGCAGGTAAGCAGGTAAGTGGCCCAGGTGGCCTCTCTCCCCTTTTCTATTTCTGTTTTTATTTATTGTTTTCTATTTTGTAGTTTTGTTTTTGATTTGTTTTAATATCAAATCATTTTATAAAAATCCTGGAAATAATTATGGGTGCTTACTGAATTATTCCAGTGACCCTTATCAATTTCCAACATTTATTTGAGCATTTAAATTATTAATAGTATTTAAATACCCAAAGTCAAATACAATATGATTTAATTCAAAAATCCAAAAATGACCTAAGGATATATTCATCATTTTTGGCAGAGGTTTCCACCTTAACCAGAAATCATGAACTTTTCTTAGGGGCCTTTTTGGGTTTATTGAAAAGATTTTAACTCACCCTAGTTGAGTTGATTTAATGCTAGGGTTTGAACATCCCCATTTCAATTTTAGGCAAAATTTAAACATGATGCAACACATGACTAGCTAGCTCAGAGCATTACCAGAAGCTAGGGATGTGACAACTCACCCCCACTAAACAAGAATCTTGTCTCGAGATTCAGGCGTAGGGTAAGGTGAAAGGTAAACACAACTAGTATAATCTTCACGATCCAGGTTGCACTTCATAGGAATGTTGATTCGATCACCATCATCGTCTTGAAGTCTTGCTCTGAGAATTCCTGTCAGCATGACATGGAGGGAAGAAGGAGACTCTAGAAGGGTCGATCTTCTCGAAGATCGAACAACTCACGGAATGAGACATAGGACCATCTCTCGGGTTGAGACACGAGATACACATCAAGAGGGGTGGAAAGAAACGGATGACGAAGGTTCACTAGGTGGACAATAATTCCACACTTAAGAAGGTGGTAATCGATTGTCAACGTAGCGAGGAGTTGGGTTGCCATGATACCACAACGAGACACCTTCGGAAGCGTGACTCGTAGATATCTCCCCTTAAGTGGCAAAAAGAATTACTTTTGATTCAAAGATCATTGAAACTCTTTATACCAGCTTAAGGCAAATCATAATCGATCATTTAGAGGGGTTCGGTAGAATGGCATACTCGGACTTGGATGATGTGGACTACCTTGTTGAAAACAACGTAATGAATGAATTTTGCTTATCACCGGAAATGGAAGAGACCCATGGTAGATTGGCACATTGACGGTGCAAGCTGGGAACAAAATGCAAATGCTGGGAATGATTCTGGTAACTGGGGAAGAACCCAACAATAGAGAGTGAATTCACTGTTGGAGTGGTTATAGCATAACCGAAGAATCTGGGGCAACCCCAGCTAGTGCCGATGATAAGACGTAGCGCTTGTGCGTGCTCTCAAGAACTTAAGCATTTCCACATTCATCAAGGTTTTACCAACATCCGTGTCAAGGGTCCGATAACACAACTTGCTACCATGATGAATGGTGATGGAGGATGCAGATGCAAAGGAAGATAACACCTTCTCAGATTTCACCCTTGGCGGGGCCAAGGAAATAAAATCTGGATAATCGACCGAGAGACATTTAGCACTCCGCTTCTAATGTTCTCCTTGATGTGCTAGCGTATCCCATTCATAGATATGGTTTGATATCTAGAACATCAAGTAAAAGGTCGGACTTCGGGATCTCAGAAATCCATAGGGGCAACTAGGGAGTAAATCCTACGAAATCCCTATGGGGGGGGGTGGCCAACTTCCTCAATCAAGATATTATAATAACAGGTCTTCCGGCTGGGTGTGTTGGCCACGACATCCACTTTACCGATTATCGAGGGACCAATATTATAATTCTTGGGAAATGTTCCAACCATCACATCTGCCTGAGATTCAGATCTGGTTGGTGTCAGGATATCCCAGACTCATCAAGTCTAGAAAGAAAAATGAAAGTTTGCAACACAAATCGACGAGATGACGTTGCGAGATTCTCGGGAGACGAACTACGATAGCAAGCTCCAAAACATGAGCTGGTTCTGCTACAAACATGTGAACACATTGTCCCAGACAAGCATGACCACGAAGTAGTCTTATAATAAAACACTACCGAGTTTAGGAGGGGAAACCATCATTAAGGACATCGAAGTCTCCACGCGTGGAAGTCCAAAGAGTTCACCTTGGACAGACTCCTTTATCTTTGAACAACTCAATCAGTGGCTTGGTGTGCTAGGATATACATATAGAATGGAGGTTGCAAATCTCCAGACCACAGAATACTTCGCACGTATGCATGACTGACTTGGGATGATTCCAGAGGAAGCAAAACTAACTTTCTCAAATCCACGGCGGCAACTTTCACCAAATGCACGTGTATAAGAGGAAGTCACTCCTTTCATCAAACAAATACTTCATGAGCTAGCATGAAGAAAATGCTTTCAAAAGTTTCCAACACTAGCTTAATGCTCAGCAAAATTATGGAGAAGGCAAGGATGTTGTCAATGGGCTCAACAACAATTCTTCTGGGTTTCCTTTCAAAAGGAATTCCATAGTTAAGTGAACAAGTGATAGCATTGGTCAGACCTAAAAGATATAATGGTGTATGCTCGAGGGATCAACCACGAATAAGACAACATTACGAGCATCGTTGGTACTGATTTGTTTTGACGATAGCCCACACTCAAATCAAAGGATTGATAAGACAATAGGTCCAGCAACTGATCACAAGGACCAATCGATGAAGGTATCATCTTTCTTCAACACACACTACACAAGAATATCCCTTTGGAACGAACTAAGTCAGACAAGCTTTTATCTTCCAACTCTCCAAGTTGTTGTCTAGCTTAACCAACTAGCTCAGGGAAATCTAACACCGATTCTTGGAGAAAGGGTGGTTTACAGGATGAACCAACTTGATCACGAGCTCAACATAACAGTCAGGTGACAACCTGGTGATACCTTCGAGAGGATATTCGAAAAATCACGAACCACCGATATGTTACTAAGCTCGAGAACAATCTTGCCTTTTGAGGCAAGACGATATGATCAATAGAGCGAAGATTTAAGATAATCCTAACTCATCGATCGAGGAGTGCACCGAGAACAAGGACTAGGTAGCACAATCAATCTTAGAATGACGATTCAATAACCAACACGCTAAGAATGAAATTATTGTCCTTTAACTACCAAGCAACAAGGTTGCTAGGAGTATTGATTTCACACATCACGATTCACTTGTCGGCATTCCGGTTACAATAACACAGGAACCGAGGAATGAACAATGATGGCAAGAAGTATCACTGTACCAAGAGTGCGTAGGATGGTGTGCAATTCCTATAACATCCCGATATAAGATGGTAATACTCCAAGATAGAGCAGAACAAAAGCTGGATTAGCAATTTGTTCTGTGGAGCACAACTTTTTTGACCCAATCCTGGATATGGAAGAGGTACTGGAGTTTGTTTCTCCAAGTCATTCAGGACAGAATGGCTTGATGGACCACAAGAGTAATAAGCATTGACAACACGAATGCACAATTACTCCTGACTATCAATTGATAGACGAGGGTCAGAATGCAACTAAAGAGGGACAACTCAAAGGAACATACAATTTTCTGAGTTGTGGATGCATGGTTTAGCATGTCGAACGAATTCCACATAATTCTTCCGGATATCCCATGCAGAAAGGTAGAACTGGCAGAGTCACAATATATAACGGAGATCTCATCAAGAATAATCCTGTTGTGATATTTCAGTTCAACGAGGAACTTCTGCCATAAATAGTTCATGGTATTTGGAAGAAGAAGATACCACGGACTTTAAGGACTATCGCAAAGGTTACTAATATCCTAAAGGAACTAGCAAACACTATCAACATGAAGTAAGTAGAGTGAATCTCGGGTTCAAGGCCCAAGGAGTAGAATACCTACTACTAAGTAGCATCACGGGATGCTTTCGAGAATGATGGCCAGAATCATCACACTGGGAACACAAATCGTGGCTAAATTACTAGATGATCCCCTAAGACACCTAGGGTCATAATACTAGCTCCAACATATATGTCAAGGCAATAAAGTACCTCAATCTCAACAATTTGTGTGATTAATCTGACCAAAGGCACATCGGAAACAGGAGGAAGGGATTTGCAAATGCATCAGACTGTTTGGAAACCTGGGATGACTCGGACAGCATAACGGCTGTAAATGCTCAGAAAAGATTTGAGACATTCACAAGATGGTGGCATAACCACTCAGAAGCACGATATCAAGGTTTCGAGATCAACAATTAACATACGGAAATAGTAGAAACTGAACTCAGACTTAAATCCAACAATCTTATAAGTCCACTGATTAGTAACACGTGATCCTAATAGAAAGAAGAGATAGCCTAGTTCTTAATCCCCGTAGAAGAGAAGATGATGACTCAGATCAGAAGGCCATGAGGTATAAGGAGTAAAAAGAGCCTTACGTTCCATCCCACAATCAATTCCCTTATATAACTAAAGAATTTCTAGACTCAACATCGACCAGTTTGGCTTGGTAATCCTACAGGCAGTCAAGCTCTGATACCAACGCTGTCAGGACCCCGACTCGATGTCACATCGATCTAGCCGGTAACACCTCATATCACTTTGCGGCCTCACGCACGGTATCCCCACGGGTGTCGCCTTACCTTTGCCCGGGACCGTTTGCGCCTTTTGGCTCACGTATATGATAGTGTCGCTAGCATCCATATGATAAGGAGCCCGGGCTGACATGGCTAGTCGTAAACCCAAAGTGGCACAGACTTACAGGGACAGGCATCCATGACCCAACATCGAACGTGTCGGTCATCAGCGAGTGAATCCAGGCTGTAGCGCTGGGCTAGCAGGACTCCGGTGAACCGGGCTGTAGCAGGCTAACAGGACTCTGGTATTCATCGCGTGACATTTCCCCGAAGGGACAGACACAGGAACGAAGAAGGACACATGCCGGCCAGCCTAAGTGTTCCAGAGCAGTAGCAAGCTACCATGGCTCAGTGGAAACACTAGGAGACATTTCCCGGTAAGAGAGGCTACTAAAGATAAACAACTAGATGGTCAGATCCCACACATACCAAGCATTTCAATAACATACACACAATATGCTCGATATGTGCAACACAACATGGCATCACAAAATGACTCTACGACTCAAGTAGTTTATTCAATAGGCTCCGAGGAGCGAGATATTACAAACATGGGTCTCATGACCCAACACTCAGAGCATACAAGTCAAAGCACAAGCGGAAGCTATCATGTCTGAGTACAGACAACTATAAATGAAAAAGGCTGAGAAGCCTGACTATCTATCAGATCCTGCCGAGGCACAAGATCGTAGCTGAGGTAACAAGCTAAACGTCGAAGTCCACGTGGAACTACTAGCGAGACCGAAGTCTCTCTGCAAAAACATAAAATAGGCAAATGTGAGTACAAATGTACCCAGCAAGACTTACATCAGAACTATCTACATATGCTTCATTATCAACAAAGGGATGGTGGGGTTTAACTGCAGCAAGCCAGCTTTGACTCGGTGGCTATCCTAAACTACGACTGCAAGCAACTCTTTTGAGGTGGCGCACACGAGTCCACATATTCACCATATCAATACACCACTATGGATCCGCTCCCGTCTCCCTACGAGAACGCCATCCATAGCACTCACGCTTATCTTGCGTATTTTAGAGTATCCACTTTCACTTGTCTATGAACTGATATAAGCAACCCAGAAGTCCTTTTCCGCGGACACGGCTATTCGAATAGATGAGGTTAACCCTGCAGGGGTGTACTTCTTCATACATGTTTCCACCACTTAGCGTCTGCACACGACATGTGCTCGGCAGACTTCAAGCGAAAGCCGACGTGGGTGTAGACCACGACCTACCTAAACACTCAAGTCTCTAGTCCAGGTTTATCGCCTATTCGGGTTCCATCCATGAGGAGATCCGGCCGGAGTTTCGCTCACAGCCCCAAACGATGTGAACAGGGTTCCGTGACACCAAACGGGTGCCCGGTTTACCCGGCCACATGCCTACCGCATCACAGCCCACCCCTACGGTCAGCGCTGTCCACGGCCTCCAGCATACTACAAACACCAGAAACTACTTGCAACTCCTGGACAGAGGACAAGGGTGAATAAGAAGTCGAGCGGGGTCATATTTCAGGGCCCAATGTATGGTAGTAACTGAATCATGGATCACAAACACAGAACTCAGTTCCTGAGGACGGCTACAATGAGACAACCCACCATGTACTCCTACATGGCCTCTCACCGCTACCTTTACCAAATCGTGTTCACACACTTAGCTCACACACAGTAGGACATGTTCACACGCCTCTGATTCATCCCTGATGAATCAGACCTGACTCAACTCTAAGCAGTAGCAGGCATGACAAACAAGCATGAATGAGTAGGCACAACAGGGCTCAAACAACTCCTACTCATGCTAGTGGGTTTCATCTAATTACTGTGGAATGACAGGTCATGCAGAGGATAAAGGGGTTCAGCTACCGCAGCAAGTAACAGTTGAATCGTTGTTGTCCTAATGCAGTAAAAGAGAGCAGGAGCGAGAGAGTGGGATTGTATCGGAATGAACAAGGGGGTTTTGCTTGCCTGGCACTTCTGAAGATAACATTGAGTCTTCATCAGTGTCAACGATCACATCAGTGGTATCACGTCTATCGAGAGGGGACAAATACCGGCAACACAGAAAGGAACACAATCAATGCAATGCACAATATGATGCATGCTCATGACATGGCAATATGAATGTGTTTTGAGCTAATGCAACTAGCAACAGATTAAATGAAGTTGGTTTGAATATAAAATTCAAATTCAAACTCCATATGTGATTATTTAAATGCCATTCACTTCATTTGCCCTAAACAGTAGTGATAAGTTGTTCTAACATGCATGAAAATGGTACAGATGGATTCCTTGAATTTTTCTGATAATTTTTCATATATAAATTATTTAATTTGGAGTTACGGTTAATTTTCTATGAATTTTAGAAGTTTTAGGCATTTTCTGGAATTTCCTGAATATAATTAAATCCAGAAAATGAGTTATGACATCAGCAGTGCGTCATCATGACGTCAGCAAGTCAACAGGGGTCGGTCAGGGTCAAACCTGACGTGTGGGGGCCACACGTCAGTGACACAGGGCTGGCTGGAGTCACAGACATGTGGGGCCGGTCAAAGGCCACGTCAGCGAGGTCAACGCCGACGCGTGGGGCCACTGCAATTAGATTAAACTTAATCTATTTTATTTAGCCGGTTAGTTAGGCCGTGGGGCCCAGCTGTCAGTGGCTCTGGGGGGGTTAGTTAGTGGGGTCATTAGCGCTAATGACGACGCCATGTCAGATACACCGGCGATGAGTCGCCGGTGACCACAGAACACAGCGGGGCACGCCGGACTTGCGCTAGAGGCGTCAGTTTGGCGCGCTGAGGGCACCAGGGGATGGCCCTTGCTCCCACGCATCCAGAGGACCGAGTGGGAGGTCGTGCGGTCGACGGAGCTCGTCGGAACGGAGCTCGCGGCGGCGCCGGAGTTCGGTGAGTGCGGGGCTGGCGCTGTGGTGCACGGGAGGGCGAGTTAGGATAGGCGTTAGACTCCTGGTGGCTTCCTGAGTGCGGTGACACGCTCCGAGACGAGCTCAAGCGGCTGTAGTGACGGCGGTGACGAGGTCAGCGGCGGCCGGAGTTCGGCCGCGGTGGAGCTATGGCCTAGAGCTCGCAAACGCGAGGGGAGAGAGAGGGGTTCTGCACGGAGGCTCACCGCGGAGCTGTAGGGAGGGTTAGTGGGCTCGGGGGCGGCCGGAGTGCAGCGAATCAACGGCGACGACCTCCGGTGGCCGAGGAGGGGAACGGCGACGTGGGCGGCGATGCAGGGCGTCCGGGGCCTCGTGGCTTGGTGGAGAGGAAGAGGGGGTCGAGGCGGAGCCTCTGGGCTAGTCGGGGGAGCGAGGGAGGCCCGGTGGCCATGGCTACGGCGAGCGGCGCTCCCAGGTGCGTTCGGTGACGAGAGGGAGGGAGAACAGAGGAGGAGGAGGGGGTCCAGGGAGAGAGAGGCGGTCGAGGGGGGTCGAGGCCGTCTCCGTGGCGTCGCGAGGGGGTCGGGGAGGCTGCCACGGCGAAGCAGGAGGTGGCCGGCGTCGGCGCGCGTGCGTCCAGCACGCAGCTGCTTCGTGCGCTGGCACGGGAAGAAGACAGGAGAAGGGGGCCAGGTGGGCTGGGCCGCTGGGGGAGCTGGGCCGGGCAGGTAAGCAGGTAAGTGGCCCAGGTGGCCTCTCTCCCCTTTTCTATTTCTGTTTTTATTTATTGTTTTCTATTTTGTAGTTTTGTTTTTGATTTGTTTTAATATCAAATCATTTTATAAAAATCCTGGAAATAATTATGGGTGCTTACTGAATTATTCCAGTGACCCTTATCAATTTCCAACATTTATTTGAGCATTTAAATTATTAATAGTATTTAAATACCCAAAGTCAAATACAATATGATTTAATTCAAAAATCCAAAAATGACCTAAGGATATATTCATCATTTTTGGCAGAGGTTTCCACCTTAACCAGAAATCATGAACTTTTCTTAGGGGCCTTTTTGGGTTTATTGAAAAGATTTTAACTCACCCTAGTTGAGTTGATTTAATGCTAGGGTTTGAACATCCCCATTTCAATTTTAGGCAAAATTTAAACATGATGCAACACATGACTAGCTAGCTCAGAGCATTACCAGAAGCTAGGGATGTGACAGTCCTGCCCAATTTGGCGACTCATAGAGGTCCGGAATACTAAGGCCATCGGAACAACCCCCGAGCGCACCATCTTGAACTTGATACAAAGAATCTGTTGAATCGGTGGACGAATCATCGTCAGAGGGGACGGCCGTCTCACCACCATCTTCAGGACCTTCAGAAAACTCTTCTCCGTGGACGCAGCCCACAAAGACATGCTTCCTGCCGGGTTGAACTCGAGCGGGTTTCACACGCTGAGCCGTCTCGACGAGGTCGGTGCAGTTGTTCGGCTCAGCCCCCGGCTCACCAATCCGACAGATAAAGACGTGGATCCCTCCAAAGGGGACCCGGTACCCGTACTCAATTGAGCCGGTGTCGGGGCCCCAGCCTTCGTCGTCGATGTAGATCTTGCCGCGACGACTCTTGGTCATCCGGCCCGCTACGTATCCCTTGAGCCCTTCGTAGTTGCCCTTCAAGAACTCAAATCCACCGTGCGCTGGCCCCATGGTGGGCGCCAACTGTCGTGGAATTGTCACGTCAGATGTCCTCGTGAAAGGACTTAGTTGTGGAGCCATTGCAACTAGGAAGCTTGAAGGGGTTAAACGGGACAAAGGACACGAGAGGGTTTATACTAGTTCGGCCCCTTACGGTGAAGGTAAGGCCTACGTCTAGTTGGGTTGGTATCGATGTTTCGATGACTAGGGAGCGAGATACGCTATGCCTGGCTCTCGATGAGTTGTTTCTTGCCCTAAGCCGCCAGCGGGTCGTCCCCTTATATACACGGGTCGACTCCCTGTGGCTTACACAGTCCCGGCTGGCTTATAAACAATGTTCGGCTTAGTGACTAGTTAAGTCTACCTTATGATACAAGTAATATTATTACAGCGGTTTACTACAACGGGACTTGAGTCGCCAGCGGGCCTTAAGTCCATCTTGAACCGCTATCTTCATGCTTGGCCTTGGGCTTCTCTCTGATGAGTCTCTTTGCGTAACCCGACCCCTCCTGGGCGGCTTACACAAATAGTTATATCCCCAACACCGCTGATTTCAGCATTGAAAATACTTCAGGAATAATTTTCACCATCCCCTGCATATTGTAGTTCATCACAAAGCTCTTGTAGCTAGGTGGGAGCGACTGAAGGATTCTGTCAATGACCGCCTCGTCCGGGAGGTTAATGTCCAGCTGGGACAAGCGGTTGTGCAACCCAGACATTCTGAGTATGTGCTCACTGACAGAACTATTTTCCTCCATCTTACAAACTATAGACCTTGTCGGAGACTTCATATCTCTCGAATCAGGCATGAGCTTGGAAAACCATTTTTAGCTCTTCGAACATCTCATATGCTCCGTGTTGCTCAAAACGCTTTTGGAGCCCCGGTTGTAAGCTATAAAGCATGCCGCACTGAACGAGGGAGTAGTCATCAACACGCGACTGCCAGGCATTCATAACATCTTGAGTTGCGGGGAAAACCGGTGCTTCACCTAGCGGTGCATCTAGGACATATGCTCTTTTGGCAGCTATGAGGATAATCCTCAAGTTCCGGACCCAGTCCGTGTAGTTGCTGCCATCGTCTTTCAGCTTGGTTTTCTCTAGGAATGCATTGAAGTTGAGGGCAACATTAACGTGGGCCATTTGATCTACAAGACATATTGCAAAAAAATTTAGACTAAGTTCATGATAATTAAGTTCATCTAATCAAATTATTTAATGAACTCCCACTCAGATAGACATCCCTCTAGTCATCTAAGTGATCCATGATCCGAATCAACTAGACCGTGTCCGATCATCACGTGAGACGGACTAGTCATCATCGGTGAACATCTTCATGTTGATTGTATCTTCTATACGACTCATGTTCGACCTTTCGGTCTCTTGTGTTCCGAGGCCATGTCTGTACATGCTAGGCTCGTCAAGTCAACCTAAGTGTTTTGCATGTGTAAATCTGTGTTACACCCGTTGTATGTGGATGTTAGAATCTATCACACCTGATCATCACGTGGTGCTTCGAAACAACGAACTTTCGCCATGGCGCACAGTTAGGGGGAACACTTTCTCAAAATTATTATGATGGATCATCTTATTTACTACCGTTGTTCTAAGCAAATAAGATGCAAAAACATGATAAACATCACATGCAATCAAATAGTGGCATGATATGGCCAATATCATTTTGCTCCTTTTGATCTCCATCTTCGGGGCGCCATGATCATCATCGTCACCGGCATGACACCATGATCTCCATCATCATGATCTCCATCATCGTGTCTTCATGAAGTTGTCACGCTAATGATTACTTCTACTACTATGGCTAACGGTTTAGCAATAAAGTAAAGTAATTACATGGTGTTTATTCAATGACACGCAGGTCATACAATAATTAAGACAACTCCTATGGCTCCTGCCGGTTGTCATACTCATCGACATGCAAGTCATGATTCCTATTACAAGAACATGATCAATCTCATACATCACATATATATCATTCATCACATCCTTTTGGCCATATCACATCACAAGGGATATGCTGCAAAAACAAGTTAGACGTCCCCTAATTGCAGCCACGTAAAAACATGCAACAACAATTAGAGGACGTCTAACTTGTTTTTGCGGCATATGCCTTGTGATGTGATATGGCCAAAAGGTTGTGATGAATGATATATATGTGATGTATGAGATTGATCATGTTCTTGTAATAGGAATCACGACTTGCATGTCGATGAGTATGACAACCGACAGGAGCCATAGGAGTTGTCTCAATTATTGTATGACATGCGTTTCAATGATTAAACGCCATGTAATTACTACTTTATTGCTAAACCGTTAGCCATAGTAGTAGAAGTAATAGTTGGCGTGCAACTTCATGGAGACACGATGATGGAGATCATGATGATGGAGATCATGGTGTCATGCCAGTGACGAAGATGATCATGGCGCCTCGAAGATGGAGTTCAAAGGAGCTATATGATATTGGCCATATCATGTCACTATTTGATTGCATGTGATGTTTATCATGTTTTTGCATCTTGTTTACTTAGAACGACGGTAGTAAATAAGATGATCCCTCATAATAATTTCAGGAAAGTGTTCCCCCTAACTGTGCGCCGTTGCGAAATTTTGTTGTTTCTAAGCACCACGTGATTATCGGGTGTGATAGATTCCAACGTCCACATACAACGGGTGTAAGACAGATTTACACATGCAAAACACTTAGGTTAACTTGACGAGCCTAGCATGTACAGACATGGACTCGGAACACAAGAGACCGAAAGGTCGAACATGAGTCGTATGGAAGATACGATCAACATGGAGATGTTCACCGATGATGACTAGTCTGTCTCACGTGATGATCGGACACGGACTAGTTGACTCGGATCATGGATCACTTAGATGACTAGAGGGGTGTCTAATCTGAGTGGGAGTTCATTAAATAATTTGATTAGATGAACTTAATTATCATGAACTTAGTCTAAAAACCTTTGCAATAATGTCTTGTAGATCAAACGGCCAACGCTCATGTCAACCTCAACTTCAACGCGTTCCTACAGAAAACCAAGCTGAAAGATGATGGCAGCAACTATACGGACTGGGTTCGGAACCTGAGGATCATCCTCATAGCTGCCAAGAAAGCATATGTCCTAGAAGGACCGCTAGGTGAAGCACCCATCCCAGAGAACCAAGACATTATGAACGCTTGGCAGTCACGTGCTGATGATTACTCCCTCGTTCAGTGCGGCATGCTTTACAGCTTAGAACCGGGGCTCCAAAAGTATTTTGAGCAACACGGAGCATATAAGATGTTCGAGGAGCTGAAAATGGTTTTTCAAGCTCATGCCCGTGTCGAGAGATATGGAGTCTCCGACAAGTTCTATAGTTGTAAGATGGAGGAAAATAGTTCTGTCAGTGAGCACATACTCAAAATGTCTGGGTTGCACAACCGCTTGTCCCAGCTGGACATTAACCTCCCGGACGAGGCGGTCATTGACAGAATCCTTCAGTCACTCCCACCTAGCTACAAGAGCTTTGTGATGAACTACAATATGCAGGGGATGGTGAAAACTATTCCTGAAGTATTTTCAATGCTGAAGTCAGCGGAGGTGGAAATCAAAAAGGAACATCAAGTGTTGATGGTCAATAAAACCACTAAGTTCAAGAAAGGCAAGGGTAAGAAGAACTTCAAGAAGGACGGCAAGGAAGTTGCCGCGCCCGGCAAGCCAGTTGCCGGGAAGAAGCCAAAGAATGGACCCGAGCCTGAGACTGAGTGCTTTTATTGCAAAGGGAAGTGTTACTGGAAGCGGAACTGCACCAAATACTTAGCGGACAAGAAGGCCGGCAACACTAAAAGTATATGTGATATACATGTAATTGATCTGTACCTTACCTGTACTCGCAGTAGCTCCTGGGTATTTGATACCGGTGCCGGTGCTCATATTTGTAACTCAAAGCAGGAGCTGCGGAATAAGCGGAGACTGGCGAAGGACGAGGTGACGATGCGCGTCGGGAATGGTTCCAAGGTCGATGTGATCGCCGTCGGCACGCTACCTCTACATTTACCTGCGGGATTAATTTTAAACCTCAATAATTGTTATTTAGAGCCAGCTTTGAGCATGAACATTGTATCTGGATCTCGTTTAATACGAGATGGCTACTCATTTAAATCCGAGAATAATGGTTGTTCTATGTATATGAGAGATATGTTTTATGGTCATGCCCCGCTGGTCAATGGTTTATTCTTGATGAATCTCGAACGTGATGTTACACATATTCATAGTGTGAATACCAAAAGATGTAAGGTTGATAACGATAGTCCCACATACTTGTGGCACTACCGCCTTGGTCACATTGGTGTCAAGCGCATGAAGAAGCTCCATGCTGATGGACTTTTAGAGTCTCTCGATTATGAATCATTTGACACATGCGAACCATGCCTCATGGGCAAAATGACCAAGACTCCATTCTCCGGAACAATGGAGCGAGCAACCAACTTATTGGAAATCATACATACTGATGTGTGCGGTCCAATGAGCATTGAGGCTCGCGGAGGCTATCATTATGTTCTCACTCTCACTGATGACTTAAGTAGATATGGGTATGTCTACTTGATGAAACACAAGTCTGAGACCTTTGAAAAGTTCAAGGAATTTCAGAATGAGGTAGAGAATCAACGTGGCCAAAAAATAAAGTTCTTACGATCAGATCGTGGAGGAGAATATTTAAGTCACGAATTTGGTACGCACTTAAAGAATTGTTTCACAACTCACGCCGCCTAGAACACCTCAGCGTAACGGTGTGTCCGAATGTCGTAATCGCACTCTATTGGATATCGTGTGATCTATGATGTCACTCACCGATTTACCGCTATCATTTTGGGGATACGCTCTAGAGACAGCTACATTCACTTTAAATAGGGCACCGTCTAAATCCGTTGAGATGACACCGTATAAATTATGGTTTGGGAAGAAACCTAAGCTGCCGTTTCTAAAAGTTCTGGGATGCGATGCTTATGTCAACAAACTTCAAGCTGAAAAGCTCGAACCCAAGTCGGAAAAATGCGTCTTCATAGGATACCCTGAGGAAACCATTGGGTATACCTTCTACCTTAGATCCGAAGGCAAGATCTTTGTTGCCAAGAACGGGTCCTTTTTGGAGAAAGAGTTTCTCTCGAAAGAAATAAGTGGGAGGAAAGTAGAACTCGATGAAGTACTGCCTCTTGAACCGGAAAGTAGTGTAGCTCAGGAAGATGTTCCTGTGGTGCCTGCACCGACTGCAGAGGAAGTTAATGATGATGATCAAGGTACGTCGGATCAAGTTGCTACTGAACTTCGTAGGTCCATAAGGACACGTTCCACACCAGAATGGTATGGCAACCCTGTCCTAGAAATCATGTTGTTAGACAACAGCGAACCTTCGAACTATGAAGAAGCGATTGCGGGCCCAGATTCCAACAAATGGCTTGAAGCCATGCAATCCGAGATAGGATCCATGTATGAAAACAAAGTATGGACTTTGACAGACTTGCCCGATGATCGGCGAGCGATAGAGAACAAATGGATCTTTAAGAAGAAGACGGACACGGATGGTAATGTCACCATCTATAAAGCTCGACTTGTCGCTAAGGGTTATCGGCAAATTCAAGGGGTTGACTACGATGAGACTTTCTCTCCCGTAGCAAAGCTGAAGTCCGTCTGAATCATGTTAGCAATTGTTGCATACTATGATTATGAGATATGGCAAATGGACGTCAAAACGGCATTCCTTATCGGCTATCTTAAGGAAGAACTGTATATGATGCAGCCGGAAGGTTTTGTCGATCCAGAGAATGCTAACAAGGTATGCAAACTCCAGCGATCCATTTATGGGCTGGTGCAAGCATCTCGGAGTTGGAACATTCGCTTTGATGAGATGATCAAAGCGTTTGGGTTTATGCAGACTTATGGAGAAGCCTGCGTTTACAAGAAAGTGAGTGTGAGCTCTGTAGCATTTCTCATATTATATGTAGATGACATACTTTTGATGGGAAATGATATATAGGGATAGATCGAGACGCCTCATAGGTCTTTCACAAAGCACATACCTTGACAAGATATTGAAGAAGTTCAATATGGATCAGTCCAAGAAAGGGTTCTTGCCTGTATTGCAAGGTGTGAGATTGAGCTCGGCTCAATGCCCGACCACGGCAGAAGATATAGAAGAGATGAGTGTCATCCCCTATGCCTCAGCCATAGGGTCTATTATGTATGCCATGCTTTGTACCAGACCTGATATAAACCTTGCCATAAGTTTGGTAGGAAGGTACCAAAGTAATCCCGGCAAGGAACACTGGACAGCGGTCAAGAATATCCTGAAGTACCTGAGAAGGACTAAGGACATGTTTCTCGTTTATGGAGGTGACAAAGAGCTCGTCGTAAAGGGTTACGTCGACGCTAGCTTCGACGCAGATCTGGATGACTCTAAGTCACAAACCGGATACGTGTATATTATGAATGGAGGGGCAGTAAGCTGGTGCAGTTGCAAGCAGAGCGTCGTGGCGGGATCTACACGTGAAGTGGAGTACATGGCAGCCTCGGAGGCAGCGCATGAAGCAATATGGATGAAGGAGTTCATCACCAACCTAGGAGTCATACCCAATGCGTCGGGGCCGATCACTCTCTTCTGTGACAACACTGGAGCTATTGCCCTTGCCAAGGAGCCCAGGTTTCACAAGAAGACCAGGCACATCAAGCGTCGTTTCAACTCCATTCGTGAAAATGTTCAAGATGGAGACATAGATATTTGCAAAGTACATATGGATCTGAATGTCGCAGATCCGTTGACTAAACCTCTTACGCGAGCAAAACATGATCAACACTAGAACTCTATGGGTGTTCGGTTCATCAAAATGTAACTAGATTATTGACTCTAGTGCAAGTGGGAGACTGTTGGAAATATGCTCTAGAGGCAATAATAAAAATGATTATTATTATATTTCCTTGTTCATGATAATTGTCTGTTATTCATGCTATAATTGTGTTATCCGGAAATCGTAATACATATGTGAATACATAGACCACAACATGTCCCTAGTGAGCCTCTAGTTGACTAGCTCGTTGATCTACTGATAGTCATGGTTTCCTGACTATGGACATTGGATGTCATTGATAACGGGATCACATCATTAGGAGAATGATGTGATGGACAAGACCCAATCCTAAGCATAGCACAAGATCGTGTAGTTCGTTTGCTAGAGCTTTTCCAATGTCAAGTATCTTTTCCTTAGACCGTGAGATTGTGTAACTCCCGGATACCGTAGGAGTGCTTTGGGTGTACCAAACGTCACAACGTAACTGGGTGACTATAAAGGTACTACGGGTATCCTGAAAAGTATCTATTGGGTTGACATGGATCGAGGCTGGGATTTGTCACTCCGTATGACGGAGAGGTATCTCTGGGCCCACTCGGTAATGCATCATCATAATGAGCTCAATGTGACCAAGTGTTTGGTCACGGGATCATGCATTACAGTACAAGTAGAGTGACTTGCTGGTAACGAGATTGAACGAGGTATTGGGATACCGACGATCGAATCTCGAGCAAGTAACGTACCGATTGACAAAGGGAATTGTATACGGGGTTACTCGAATCCTCGACATCGTGGTTCATCCGATGAGATCATCATGGAACATGTGGGAGCCAACATGGGTATCCAGATCCCGCTGTTTGTTATTGATCGGAGAGTCGTCTCGATCATGTCTGCGTGTCTCCCGAACCTATAGGGTCTACACACTTAAGGTTTGGTAATGCTAGGGTTGTAGAGATATTAGTATGCAATAACCCGAAAGTTGTTCGGAGTCCCGGATGAGATCTCGGACGTCACGAGGAGTTCCGAAATGGTCCGGATGTGAAGAATTATATATAGGAAGTCAGGTTTCGGCCATCGGGAAAGTTTCGGGGGTCACCGGTATTGTACCGGGACCACGGGAAGGGTCCCGGGGGTCCACCGGGTGGAGCCACCTATCCCGGAGGGCCCCATGGGCTGAAGTGGGAGGGGAACAAGCCCCTGGTGGGCTGGTGCGCCCCCCTTGCCCCCCCTTGCGCCTAGGGTTGGAAACCCTAGGGGTGGGGGCGCCTCCACCTGGCTTGGGGGGCAAGTCCCCCCCCCCCCTGTGGCCGCCGCCCCCCTTGGAGATTGGATCTCCTAGGGCCGGCGCCCCCCCCCTAGGGGCCCTATATAAAGACGGGGGAGGGAGGGCTGCGCACCCATGCTCCTGGCGCCTTCCTCTCCCTCTGCAACACCTCTCCCTCTCGTAGAGCTTGGCGAAGCCCTGCAGAGATCGCTGTTGCATCCACCACCACGTCGTCGTGCTGCTGGATCTCCATCAACCTCTCCTTCCCCCTTGCTGGATCAAGAAGGAGGAGACGTCTTCCCAACCATACGTGTGTTGAACGCGGAGGTGCTGTCCGTTCAGCACTAGGATCATCGGTGATTTGGATCACGACAAGTACGACTCCCTCAACCCCGTTCTCTTGAACGCTTTCGCTCACGATATACAAGGGTATGTAGATGCACTCCTCTCTCTCGTTGCTAGATGAACTCCATAGATTGATCTTGGTGAAGCATAGAAAATTTTTATTTTCTGCAACGTTCCCCAACAACTCGTGCATAGAAACTACGCATAGACCTAGCTCATGATGCCACTGTTGGGGAACGTTGCAGAAAATAAAAAATTTCTACGCTTCACCAAGATCAATCTATGGAGTGATCTAGCAACGAGAGAGAGGAGTGCATCTACATACCCTTGTAGATCGCGAGCGGAAGCGTTCAAGAGAACGGGGTTGATGGAGTCGTACTCGTTGTGATCCAAATCATCGAAGATCCTAGTGCCGAACTGACGGCACCTCTGCGTTCAACACACGTACGGTTGGGGAAGACGTCTCCTCCTTCTTGATCCAGCAAGGGGGAAGGAGAGGTTGATGGAGATCAAGCAGCACGATGACGTGGTGGTGGAAGTAGCGGGGAATCTCGGCAGGGCTTCGCCAAGCTCAGCGAGAGGGAGACGTGTTGTGGGGGGAGAGGGAGGCACTAGGAACTAGGGTGCGCAGCCTTCCCTCCCCCCCCTCTTTATATAGGGGCCCTGGGGGGCACCGGCCCCCTAAAGATCCAATCTCAAGGGGGGCAGCCAAAGGGGGGACTTCCCCCCAAGTCAGGTGGGGCACCCCCCACCCCTAGGGTTTCCAACCCTAGGCGCAGGGGGAGGCCCAAGGGGGGTGCACCAGCCCACCAGGGGCTGGTTCCCTTCCAACTTCAGCCCATGGGGCCCTCCGGGATAGGTGGCCCCACTCGATGGACCCCCGGGACCCTTCCAGTGGTCCCGGTACAATACCGGTGACCCCGAAACTTTCCCGTTAGCTGAAACTAGACTTCCTATATACAATTCTTCACCTCTGGACCATTCCGGAACTCCTCGTGATGTCCGGGATCTCATTCAGGACCCCGAAAAACTTTCGGGTTACCGCATACTAATATCTCTACAACCCTAGCGTCACCGAACCTTAAGTGTGTAGACCCTATGGGTTCAGGAATCATGCAGACCTGACCGAGATAGTTCTCCGGCCAATAACCAACAGCGGGATCTGGACACCCATGTTGGCTCCCACATGTTCCACGATGATCTCATCGAATGAACCATGATGTCGAGGATTCAAGTAATCCCGTATACAATTCCCTTTGTCAATCAGTACGTTACTTGCCCGAGATTCGATCGTTGGTATCCCAATACCTCATTCAATCTCGTTATCAGAAAGTCACTTTACTCATACCGTAATGCATGATCCCGTGACCAACCACTTGGTCACATTGAGCTCATTATGATGATGCATTACTGAGTGGGCCTAGAGATACCTCTCCATCATACGGAGTGACAAATCCCAGTCTCGATCCGTGTCAACCCAACAGATACTTTCGGGGATACCTGTAGTATACCTTTATAGTCACCCAGTTATGTTGTGATGTTTGGTACACCCAAAGCACTCCTACGGTATCCGGGAGTTACACGATCTCATGGTCTAAGTAAATGATACTTGACATTGGAAAAGCTCTAGCAAACGAACTACACGATCTTGTGTTATGCTTAGGATTGGGTCTTGTCCATCACATCATTCTCCTAATGATGTGATCCCATTATCAATGACATCTAATGTCCATAGTCAGGAAACCATGACTATCTGGTTATCAACAAGCTAGTCAACTAGAGGCTCACTAGGGACATGTTGTGGTCTATGTATTCACACATGTATTACGATTTCCGGATAACACAATTATAGCATGAATAATAGACAATTATCATGAACAAGGAAATATAATAATAATCATTTTATTATTGCCTCTAGGGCATATTTCCAATAGCCACAGGAGGTCGCCAACTAGTGGAACCCTCAGGACCCTCTGTCGGTGTCAAAACTAGCAGATCTCTGGTGGGGGGTCCCAAGGTGTGTGTCTAAGGATCAATGGTAACAATGGATAATAGGGACACAATGTTTACCCAGGTTAGGGCCCTCTTAAAGGAGGTAAAACCCTACGTCCTACTTGATTGTATTGGATGAATATATGGGTTACAAGATTTGATCTACCTCGAGATCATAATGGCTAAACCTTAGTTGTCTAGCCTATGATTATTCTGATGGTCTCTACGGACTAAACCCTCCGGTTTATATACACACCGGAGGGGCCTAGGGTCGCACAGGGTCGGTTTGCAAAGGAAAGAAAGATTACACCCAGACACCAAACTTGCCATCCACGCATATGGGAGTCCTATCTGAACACGGGGGATAACCTTCTGCTTTATCTTCACGGCCCATTAGTCCGGCCCATATTGAATAATTTGGACACCCGAGGACCCCCTAATCTAGGACTCCTCAGTAGCCCCTGAACCAGTCTTCGATGATGATGTATTCGTCACGTAGATTAGACATTGTAAGGCAGGTTCCTTCACTTGAACACTTCAAATTAGCTTCATGCATAAAGGAATCGTATCCAGCTCTACACAATCAATACAAGCCTTAGCCCTGAAGGCAAGACATTAAAACAGGAACAGTGTCTTTTACTGACAAATTTTTTGGCGAAGCGTCACACTTGACTCTTCAACATTTTGAACCATTTTCATGCCTCCCGTTTCGCGTTTTGAGGCTTAGCCTCTATTGGCATGTCTTGTCAAAATAGAGATCATGCCCGCCCATTATAGGATTCTCATCAATATGGTTTGGGTAATCAACATGTGCCTTAGCGCACGATCTCGTTGGGAACAAGCGAGGTTTACGCCTTGAGAGGGGGGTGTTTGGTATTTTTTGCCGCCTATAAGAGGGTAAAAATCCCTTCTTTTTCCCCACGCCTTCCTATAGCTTTTGTCTTCCCATCCTCAAGCTCTAGCGCCCAAAAACTCCAATCTTTCCCACCACTGCCACCCTCCCCAGCAATGGCCAGGTCCGGTTCCAAGGGCAAGTGGGAGACCTCCTCTGTCACCGAGAAGGACATCAAGGAGCTCCGAAGCATGGGCTATCTGTCCGCGAATATCGCGCATAGGCTCCCTGACAAAGATCAAGTTATCCCCATTTCCTCCGAGGGCTAGGGTTTCCCCTGCACCCCTTTGTCTGATGCCTCATGTTCCATTACGGGATGGATTTCCATGATCTAGCCCCAAATTCCTTCCTCCACATATCGGTGTTCATCATCGTGTGTGAGGCTCTTCTCCGCATCCCCCCACACTTAGGTATGTGGCTAAAGGTCTTCAATCAAAAGCTGAAGGTGGTCGACGGACAACACGCAGACTGCGGCGGGGCTATGGTGATAAAGCTTCCCAACACCGTCGGGCCCAAGGGGGCTTTTGTGGAGACAGTCAAGGTGTGGCAGCAGGAGTGGTTCTGCATCACCGAACCCCACAACACCAACTGGGGGGCCATGCCTAATTTCAGATCCAGACCCCCCACGAGACTCACCTCATGGACCGCCAAGGGCCTTAGTTGGGGCTCCCAACTGGAGGTGCAGATGTTGCGGAAGCGCATCTTCAACACTTTGGGTTTGAACACCGGTCTCACAAACATGATACGGGTGATGCTTTTCCGCCGCATCCTTCCCTGCCAACTCTGGGCCTTCCGCATGTGGGAGTTCAATCCGGAGGAGCCATGGACCTTGAAGCGCTTCTTCAGCACCACTCACGAAGACATATGGAAGCATCTCTTCAAGGCCCAGAAATGTTGGCCCATGAAGACCAAAGACATCGGACTCGACATCGAGAACCCGACCTCGCTGGTAAGCATAATATTTCCAAAGACCTATTCGGTCAAATAAGTTAGATAATGTATTGCCTGCCTTCCATACATGGCTGGACGGCAAAGGCAGAGCGGATCAACTGTCCAGCACCGCTACCTGAAGACCCAGCCACACCCCAGCTAATAGAAATGCTGGTCCCGGCGCCTTATCGGGCGCCAGAGAAGAAGGCCAAGAAGAAGAAGGGCAAGGAGGCCAAGGGAAGGCCCCGCCACAAAGGTCCTTCAGACACGCTATCCGGAGAGACTGAAGCCCTCTCTTCCCACAAGGGAGATGAGGAAGAAGAGGAGGAGGAGGTGGAGTGAGACGCCCCATGTAAGGGGAGGAAGAAGAAGACGGCGGCCTCCGAGGACCCAAAGGGGGAGGCGCCCAAGAGAGGGAAGGTGATCCTCTCAGACAGTTCAGACTCAGAGTCCGAACTAGTCCCCAAGAGACCTCCCAGGGTGAAGCCCCTAGCCGAATCGTAAGTATTTAGAAACCTACTATTTATCTTCGGTCTTCCTGTTTCCATTGTATAAGTTATTTTATTATTTGCCTTTCATCCCTCCATGCGAGCTCCCGCAAACTCCATTATCGAAGGAGAACTCTCTGCCACCCGAAATGGCAGAGAGTGACACGCCGCCGTGAGCCCCCTCGCCTATCATCTTGGAGAACACCTAAGTGTCATCCCAAAGGACCTCTCCTAGCCGAGGGGGGGCGATCAAGGCCATCGATAAAGCATTCGAGGTTAATACCTCGGTCGCCGAAGACCTAGGGGGGACGGCCCCTATGACAACCGACAGCGGGGATCCCCAACAATTCGGGCCCCAGCCGAACACCGTCCCGGAGACCAACGCGGCTCTAGGATCAGGCAAGCAGCCCCCTTTGAAAGAGGGGGGAGGAGCATCAGCTCCATCGACGACCTCCACTATTCCGGAGGTGCCCAACGCTCTAGAAGAAGCACTGCAGTGTGCTTCGATCGTGGTGGAGCACCACACCCTGATGGGTGCGGTGGTGGAAAAGGTTCAGTCTGCCAAGAGCGGACTGAATGAAGCCTTCACCAGCCTACTGACAGGCTTTGAGGTATGCGACATAATGTTCTAAAAACTTTTCATACAGAGGAATATACCTGTGTATAGACAATAGCCCCTGAGGCTCTGCCCGGTTTTAGAAGAAACCAGACAGAGGATCCATATAGTATTTGGGAGAGTTAACATGCTGCTATGTTATTGTAACATGCTTCCCTGTTGGCGGCAACTGCCCAGGCCGCAGAAGTTTCTGAACTCAATCGGAAGCTTCAGGTGCCTGATGAAGAAATCGACCGCATTAACAAGCGGTTCGACGAGACACAAGGTATGTGTAAAATGTTAATAAATTAGTTGTATATCAGAAGTGACATGTCTGTTTATAGGTTAACTCATTGAATGCTTTGATTATAATCACAGCTGGCGCAGCCGAGGTCGAGACGCTCAAAGGCGCTCTCGCCCAGGCCAAGAAAGAGGCGGAGGCGAATAAGGCAGCTGCTCATAAAGCGGCTGCTGAACTAGAGGCCAAACAAATTGCCTGCCGCCAACATGAGGCTTGGGTGGCCGAAGTCGAGAAAGAGTTGAAGGATGCCATCAGCAAATGTGAGACATTGGAGCATAAGACTTTGGCCCAGTCCTCCGAGCTTTCCAAGGCTCTCCGTGATGCAAAAGAGGCGCGGAGCGAGTCCCGGAGCGCTCGTGAAGAGATCCATCAGGCGAGCCAGATAGCGGCTGGTAAGGCCTTTCTTTTGCAAAGTATATTTGGAGATCAGAGGTACGTGTTACTCACACGAGTGTTGATTTATCCAGGCGCGTTTGTGGATCTTCCGAAGAGTGTTGCCGATGTCGCACAGTTCTTCCGAGCTTAGGAGGTGAACTCGGCCGAGAAGCTGTTCTGGTTGCAGTATCTAGTGCCAGAATACGCAGTGCTATTGAACGACCAGCTGAAGAGTTGACGGAGCTGCATAGGGTGGCGGGCCAGGCCATGAAGGACGTAATAGTCCAACTCTAGCCGGCCGAGCCGATTCCAAGCAGCTACTTCGGTTTGGTGAAGCGGATGGTCGATGCACGACCCCAGATTGATGCTATAAAGTGTTTGACCTGCATAGAGGGTGCGCAGATGGCCTTCGCCCACGTCAACATGCAATGGGCGAAGATGAAGGCCACCGAAGTGGCGACCGCAGGCCCGCCCGAAGGCAAAGATCAGCGGAAGCTGGAGAGGTACTTCGACGACGTCCTAGAAGGAGCCCGAGTAGTAGAGGGCCAATGTTCTAAGGACCTAATATTTGATTAAATGTGTTCGGGTTGTAAGAACTATGTTATGAACCCATGCTTGTTATATATCTATGCTTGCGCTTTTTGTTTCAAGCAATTTTTCCTCCTGTGCGGTCGTTTATTGTTATATTTCTGAAAGTTGCTAGTCGTCGGCTTCAACCCCCATGTAGATGCTACAGGGGTGTTCAGCGTAACACGTGACCACACTTTATCCAACGTCTTGGTCCTTAAAGGAGGTGTCTGTGAGGTGAACCAGGCAATCAGACTATGCAGCTTTATTACTTTCACTTAACCATAGGATTTTGACTGTGGAGCTAAGTACTAGCCCCTGGTGCATGTGCGGCTATCCGGACTACGACACCTTTTCTACGCGGCTAGACGAAGACCAGCCCCTCATATAACAGGGAGTGAATCGCTAACGGTTTGTAGTATAAGACTAACTCGCCGAACCGCCGAGCAGCTCTCACTTACCATGACAGTCAGTTTTTGGCTTTCTCTACTGAGGTACCTGACCAGACGAACCAGAAATACATTCGCAGTATTTCTCCCTTTACTACCTTAGCCGAACGAGTGGAACGTAAGGTGGTGAGCACAGGAGCCGGACAACCCAACTATAGACCGAAGACATGATTCGGAGCCGATGCATATAATGCAATATCCGGGACGCCGAAGAGTACCCTATAGGTGTTCGGACTTGAAAATGTGCAGGGCCGAATACAGCCCCTGGTGTTAAGGCCGGACTAAAGCACTCGTGGTAGTCTGAAGTAGGGAGGGAATACAGATGATAATATAAAATAAATGAGTACCAATCAAAAGTGGTGATCAACTACTTCCTTTATACCCTGATTAATATGATGAGACGTGTTATTACAGATAATGCCATAAATCTGAGGCCATTTTATATGCCAAAAGTTTACACAAGGGAAGGGCTAAAAAATAGTGGTTTGAAGATCCCAATGATGCCCTGCTACACGTCTGTGCCGTTTCTCCTTGGTGAGAAATCCTTTGAGAGGAGGAGTCAATGGTCGTGAGGGACCTAGAAAAGAGCCCATATACAACCATAGAGTAGGCAGGTTTTTAACGAACCTTAAAAAAAGAAATTTTAAGGTTCGAATAGGGTCAAGCCGTACTATGGACCTTTTTTGCAGTATGCCTCTGGCGCTGCCCAAGGTATTTTAAGTGCGTAATTATGTACGCGTGGTACATATGTCGCAACCTTATAGGTCAATTGGCAGAAGCTAAACTGCTATTCAAGCTCAGGATCCACTAAGGTGCCGCAGTGTAATGTGGATCAGACTCTCGTAGCAGTGTCCTGGGTCTTGATGACCAATGAGTTGTTTGGCTTGATGAGGCCGCCTTGTACCTCAGCTGCTAGGACCGCGTTGTGCTCCTCTGTGCGGAGGGAGCTCTCCATATTTCCATTTACTGTGATGACGCCACGTGGTCCGGACATTTTGAGCTTCAAATAAGCATAGTGCGGGACTGCATTGAAGTGGGCGAAAGCAGTTCGCACAAGCAATGCATGATAACCACTGCGAAAAGGGACGATGTCAAAGATCAAGTAGTCCTTACTTCGGAAGTTGTCTGGAGAGCAGAATACTACTTCCAGTGTTAAGGAACCCATGCAACGGGCCTCCATGCCAGGTATTACTCCTTTAAAGGTAGTGTTACTAGGCTTGATTCTTGACGGGTAGATACCCATCTTATGGACAGTATCTTGATAGATCAAGTTGAGGCTGCTGACATCGTCCATAAGGACTCTAGTGAGATGGTATCCGTCGGTGATAGGATCGAGCACCAGGGCAGCCGAACCTCCGTGATGGATACTGGTTGGGTGGTCCTGGCGATCAAAGGTGATCGGACAAGCCGACCACGGGTTGAATTTCGGGGCGATAGGCTCTACGGCATAGACGTCCCTTAACACGCACTTGTGCTCCCTCTTGGGGATGTGGGTGACATATATCATGTTCACCATTTTCACCTTGGGGGGAAACTTCTTTTGTCCCCCAGTGTTCGGAGGGCGAGGCTCATCATCGTCCTTGCTTTGGGGCCCCTTCCCCTTATGTTCGATGTTTAATTTACCAGCCTGTTTAGAAATCCAGTAGTTTCTGTTGGTGTGGTTGGCTGGCTTGTCATGGGCGCCATGGATCTAGCAAGGCCTATCCAATATTTTATCTAAATTAGATCGACCATCCCTATTTCCTTTGAATGGCTTCTTCCGCTGACCGGGTTTAGAGCCACTGAATATGGCGTTTACTGCCGTATCCTCTGTTTCTTCGTTGTTGTTTTGATGCTTGTTTTTGCTGCGTCGTGGCCTTCCATTGCCATCCCTGGCCTTGGAGCTTCCGGGGTCGCTGGTAGTATTGCTTCTATGAGCTAACCAGCTATCTTCGCCCAAACAGAAGCGGGTCATAAGTGCGATAAGAGCTGCCGTAGTCTTCGGCTTTTCCCGACCGAGGTGCCGGGCGAGCCATTCATCACGGATGCTGTGTTCAAATGCCGCTAAGGCTTCGGCGTCCGGACAGTCAACGATTTGATTCTTTTTAATTAAGAACCGAGTCCAAAGTTTGCGGGCTGACTCTCTGGGTTGCTGGACTATGTGACTTAGGTCATCAGCGTCCGGCGGCCAGACATAAGTGCCCTGAAAGTTGTCCCGAAAAGCGTCCTCTTAGTCCTCCCAGCTTCCAATGGAGTTCGCTAGGAGGCTATTCATACAGTGACGTGCTGGTCCTTTTAGCTTTAGAGTGAGGTATTTAATGGTGTGGAGATCGTCTCCACGAGCCATGTGAATGTGGAGAAGGAAATCTTCAATCCATGCAGTGGGATCTGTCATTCCGTCTTATGGCTCGATGTTTACGGGTTTAAACCCTTCCGGAAACTGGTGCTGCATTATCTCATCGGTAAAGCACATGGGGTGCACGGCACCTCTATACTGGGCAACATCGTGACGGAGTTTGGATGACATCTGAGTCCGGGGCTGACCCCGGACTTGGTTATGTTTGTCGTGCCAGGCTTGATAGCCGTTATCTCGTGCTAGAGCACGTCCTCTTGATCCATAGATTGATCTTGTCTGGCCGGCTCTATTGGTTAGGTCCTTATGTAGGTCATACATGTAGCCCAGAGCCGATGTCTACTTGCCTCTATGGCGAGGGGGCGTGAGCTGGTGTTCGGCGTGATTGGTCGCTTTGTCCTGTCGACGTGGTGGTCGGTCTAGTTGATCGGCATGATTGTATTTTGACGTTATTGTAGGCAATATGCCCTAGAGGCAATAATAAAGTTGTTATTTATAGTTCCTTATATCATGATAGATATTTATTATTCATGCTAGCATTGTATTAACCGGAAACTTGATACATGTGTGAATACATAGACAAAACAAAGTGTCCCTTTTATGCCTCTACTTGACTAGCTCGTTAATCAAAGATAGTGAAGTTTCCTGGCCATAGACATGTGTTGTGGTTTGATTAATGGGATCACATCATTAGGAGAACGATGTGATGGACAAGACCCATCCATTAGCTTAGCATAATGATCGTTAAGTTTTATTGCTATTGCTTTCTTCATGACTTATACAAATTCCGCTGACTATGAGATTATGCAACTCCCGGATACCAGAGGGACACCTTGTGGCTATCAACGTCACGATGTAACTAGGTGATTATAAAGATGCTCTACAGGTGTCTCCAAAGGTGTTTGTTGGGTTGGCATAGATCAAGATTAGGATTTGTCACTCCGAGTATCGGAGAGGTATCTCTGGGCCCTCTGGGTAATGCACATATCTATAAGCCTTGCAAGCAATGTGAATAATGAGTTAGTTGCGAGATGATGCATTACATAACAAGTAAAGAGACTTTCCGGTAACGAGATTGAACTAGGTATGAGGATACTTGATGGTAGCTAGAACTACGTCGGTATTTCCCTGGAGAGGGAGGGATGATGTAGCACAACGATGGTGGGTATTTCCCTCAGTTATGAAAGCAAGGTATCAAACCAGTAGGAGAACCAAGCAACACAACGTAAGCAACACCTGCACACAAATAACAACACCTCGCAACCCAACATGTTAAAGGGGTTGTCAAACCCTTTGGGTACGGCGCCTCAAGATAGGCAAACAAAGGTGAGGTAAATTGTAGTAGATTGATAGATCGAATGCCAAATAAAATAAATAAAGATAAAACACAGCAAGGTATTTTTGTATTTTTGTGTTTAATAGATCTGAATAAAAATGCAAAGGAAAAGTAGACCGCAAGGTAAATATATGAGAAATAAGACCCGGGGGCCGTAGGTTTCACTAGTGGCTTCTCTCGAGAAAAATAGTAAACGGTGGGTAAACAAATTACTGTTGGGTAATTGATAGAACTTCAAATAATTATGACGATATCCAGGCAATGATCATTACATAGGCATCACGTCCAAGATTAGTAGACTCACTCCTGCTTGCATCTACCACTATTACTCCACACATCGACCGCTATCCAGCATGCATCTAGTGTATTAAGTTCATGGGAAAATGGACTAATGCAACAAGAATGATGACATGATGTAGACAAGATCCGTTTATCCATATGGCGGTAGATATAGATCTCATCTTTTTATCCTTAGTAGCAACGATACATACGTGTCGGTTCCCCTTCTGTCACTGGGATCAAGCACCGTAAGATCGAACCCACTACCGGGTACCTCTTGCCATTGCAAGATAAATAGATCAAGTTGGCCAAAAAAACAAATATCAGAGAATAAATACGAGGCTATAAGAGATCATGCATATAAGAGATCAAAGAAACTCAAATAACTTTCATGGATATAGAAAGATATGACTGATCATAAACTCGAAGTTCATCAGATCCCAACAAACACACCACAAAAGAGTTACATCATATGGATCTCCAAGAGACCATTGTATTGAGAATTCAGCGAGAGAGAGAGAGAGAGAGAAAGCCACTAGCTACTAACTACGGACCCGAAGGTCTACAAAGGACTACTCACGCATCATTAGAGAGGCACCAATGGAGGTGGTGAACCCCATCCGAGATGGTGTCTAGATTGGATCTGGTGGTTCTGGACTCTGCGGTGGTTGGATGAATATTTCGTCAACGCTTTTAGGGTTTCTGGAATATTGTGGTATTTATAGAGCAAAGAGGCGGTCTGGGGAGCACCCGAGGTGGGCACAACCCACCAGGGCGCGCCAGGGCCTCCTGGCGCGCCCTGCTGGGTTGTGCCCCCTCGGGGCACCCCCCCCCCCCCCCAGGTGCAACTAGGGCCCATTGCCTTTCTTCTGGCCCATAAAAAATCATCGTGGAGTTTCATGATATTTGGACTCTGTTTGATATTGATTTTCTATGATGTAAAAAACATGGAAAAAATAGCAACTTGCACTTGGCACTATGTCAATAGGTTAGTACCAAAAAATGATATAAAATGACTATAAAAGGATTATAAAACATTCAAGATTGATAATAAAACAGCATGGAACAATAAAAAATAATAGATACGTTGGAGACGTATCAATACCGATGATCAAATCTCGGGCAAGTAACATACCGATGACAAAGGGAATAACATATGTTGTTATTGCTGTTTCACTGATAAAGATCTTCATAGAATATGTAAGAACCAATATGAGCATCCAGGTTCCGCTATTGGTTCTTGACCGGAGATGTGTCTCGGTCATGTCTACATAGTTCTCGAACCCGTAGGGTCCGCACGCTTAATGTTCGATGATGATTTGTATTATGAGTTATGTGTTTTGGTGACTAAAGTTTGTTAGGAGTCCCGGATGAGAACACGGACACGACGAGGAGTCTCCAAATGCTCAAGAAGTAAAGATTGATATATTGGATGATACTATTTGGACACCGGAATGGTTTCAGGATGTTTTAGATATTTATCGGAGTACCGAGGGGTTACCCGAACCCCCGGGGAAGTAATGGGCCTTCATGGGCCATAGGGGAGAGAAAGAGGGGAGCCCAAAGGGTGCCCCCCCAAGGGAGTCCGAATTGGACAATGGGGAGGGGCACGGCCCCCTTTCCTCTTTCCCTCTCCCTCTCCCTCTCCTTCCCTTTTCCCCTCCGATGAGAAAGGAAAAAGAGGGGGGCAATCCTACTAGGAGTGGAGTCCTAGTAGGACTCCCCCCTTGGCACACCCCCTTGGTGGCCGGCCTCCTCCTCCCCTCCTTTATATACGGGGGCAGGGGGCACCCCAAAGCACATCAATTGTTCTCTTAGCCGTGTTCGGTGCCCCCCTCCACAGTTTACTCCTCCGGTCATAGCGTCGTAATGCTTAGGCGAAGCCCTGCGCGGATCACATCACCATCACCGTCACCACATCGTCGTGCTGATGAAACTCGCCCTCAAGCCTCTACTGGATCAAGAGTTCGAGGGATGTCATCGAACTGAAGGTGTGCTGAACTGGGAGGTGTCGTACGTTCGGTACTTGATCGGTTGGATCACGAAGACGTTCGACTACTTCAACCGCGTTAACCTAACGCTTCCGCTTTCGGTCTATGAGGGTATGTGGACACACTCTCCCCCTCTCGTCGCTATGCATCTCCTAGATAGATCTTGCGTGATCGTAGAATTTTTTTGAAATTACATGCTGCGTTCCCCAACAGTGGCGTCCGAGCCAGGTCTATGCGTAGATGATATGCACGAGTAGAACACAAAGAGTTGTGGGTGATAATAATCATATTGCTTACCACCAACGTCTTATTTTGATTCGGCGGTATTGTTGGATGAAGAGGCCCAGACCAACATTACATGACCACATTCATGAGACCGGTTCCACCGACAGACATGCAACTTCTGTTGCATAAAGGTGGCTGGCGGGTGTCTATTTCTCCAACTTTAGTTGAATCGAATTTGACTACGGTCGGTCCTTGTTGAAGGTTAAAACAGCACACTTGCCAAAAAAATCGTTGTGGTTTTGATGCATAAGTAAGAACGGCTCTTGCTAGAAGCCTGTAGCAGCCATGTAAAACTTGCAACAACAAAGTAGAGGACGTCTAACTTGTTTTTCCAGGGCATGTTGTGATGTGATATGGTCAAGACATGATGTGATATAAGTTATTGTATGAGATGATCATGTTTTGTAAAAGTTATCGGCAACTGGCAGGAGCCTTATGGTTGTCGCTTTATTGTATGAAATGCAATCGCCATGTAATTGCTTTACTTTATCACTATGCGGTAGCGATAGTTGTAGAAGTAATAGTTGGCGAGATGACAACGATGCTACGATGGAGATCAAAGGTGTCAAGCCGGTGACGATGGAGATCATGCATGACAGTGCTTTGGAGATGGAGATCAAAGGCACAAGATGATGATGGCCATATCATGTCACATATTTTGATTGCAAGTGATGTTTATCTTTTATGCATCTTATTTTGCTTAGTATGGCGGTAGCATTATAAGATGATCGCTCACTGAATTTCAAGGTATGAGTGTTCTCCCTGAGTATGCACCATTGCTACAGTTCGTCGTGCCGAGACACCACGTGATGATCGGGTGTGATAAGCTCTACATTCACATAGAACAGGTGTAAGACAGTTTTGCACGTGCAGAATACTCAGGTTAAACTTGACGAGCCTAGCATATGCAGATATGGCCTCGGAACACTGAGACTGAAAGGTCGAACGTGAATCATATAGTAGATATGATCAACATAGAGATGTTCACCATTGAAAACTACTCCATCTCACATGATGATCGGACATGGTTTAGTTGATATGGATCACGTGATCATCTAGATGACTAGAGGGATGTCTATCTAAGTGGGAGTTCTTAAGTAATATGATTACTTGAACTTTAATTTATCATGAACTTAGTCCTGATAGTTTTTGCATATCTATGTTGTTATAGATGAATGGCTCGTGCTAGCATTCCCTTGATTTTTAATGCGTTCCTAGAGAAAGCTAAGTTGAAAGATGATGGTAGCAACTACACGGATTGGGTCTGTAACTTGAGGATTATCCTCATTGCTGCACAGAATAATTACGTCCTGGAAGCACCGCTAGGTGCAAGACCCGCTGCAGGAGCAACTCCAGACGTTATGAACGTATGGTAAACTAAAGCTGATGACTACTCGATAGTTCAGTGTGCCATGCTTTACGGCTTAGAATCGGGACTTTAAAGACGTTTTGAACGTCATGGAGCACATGAGATGTTTCAAGAGTTGAAGTTAATATTTCAAGCAAATGCCCGAGTTGAGAGATATGAAGTCTCCAACAAGTTCTATAGCTGCAAAATGGAGGAGAACAGTTCTGGAAGTGAACACATACTCAGAATGTCTGGGTACCATAACCACTTGACTCAGCTAGGAGTTAATCTTCCTAATGATAGTGTCATTGACAGAGTTCTTCAATCACTGCCACCAAGCTATAAAGGCTTCGTGATGAACTATAACATGCAAGGGATGGAAAAGACAATTCCCAAGCTCTTCGCAATGCTAAAGGTTGCGGAGGTAGAAATCAAGAAGGAGCATCAAGTGTTGATGGTTAACAAGACCACTAGTTTCAAGAAAAATGGCAAAGGGAAGAAGGGGAACTTCAAAAAGAATTGCAAGCAAGTTGTTGCTCCCGGGAAGAAGCCCAAGTCTGGACCTAACCCTGAAACTGGGTCCTTCTACTGCAAAGGAACTGGTCACTGGAAGCGGAACTGCACCAAGTATTTGGCGCATAAGAAGGATGGCAAAGTGAAAGGTATATTTGATATACATTTTATTGATGTGTACCTTACTAATGCTCGTAGTAGCACTTGGGTATTTGATACTGGTTTTGTTGCTCATATTTGCAACTCAAAATAGGGGCTACAGATTAAACGAAGATTTGCTAAGGACAAGGTGACGATGCACGTCGGAAATGGTTCCAAGGTTGATGTGATCGCCGTCGGCACGCTACCTCTACATCTAGCTTCGGGATTAGTTTTAGACCTGAATAATTGTTATTTGGTGCCAACGTTGAGCATGAACATTATATATTGGATCTTGTTTGATGCGAGACGGTTATTCATTTAAATCAGAGAATAATGGTTGTTCTATTTATATAAGTAATATATTTTATGGTCATGCACCCTTGATGAGTGGTCTATTTTTGTTGAATCTCGATTATAGTGATACACATATTCATAATATTAAAGCCAAAAGATGCAAAGTCAATAATAATAGTGCAACTTATTTGTGGCACTGCTGTTTAGGTCATATTGATGTAAAGCGCATGAAGAAACTCCATGTTGATGGGCTTTCGGAATCACTTGATTATGAATCACTTGATGCTTGCGAACCATGCCCATGGGCAAGATGACTAAGACTCTGTTCTCCAGAACAATGTAGCGAGCCACTCACTTATTGTAAATAATACATATCTGATGTATGCGGTCCAATGAGTGTTGAGGCCCGCGGAGGGTATCATTATTTTCTGACCTTCACAGATGTTTTGAGAATATATGGGTATATCTACTCAATGAAACATAGGTCTGAAACATTTGAAAAGTTCAAGGAATTTCAGAGTGAAGTAGAGAATCATCGTAACAAGAAAATTAAGTTTCTACAATCTGATCGTGGAGGCGAATATTTGAGTTACGAGTTTGTTCTTCATTTGAAACAATGTGAAATAGTTTCACAACTCGCGCCACCTGGAACACCACAGCGTAATGGTGTGTTCAAACGTCGTACCCATAATTTATTAGATATGGTGCGATCTATGATGTCTCTTACCGATTTACCACTATCATTTTGGGGTATGCTTTAGAGACGGCTGCATTCACGTTAAATAGGGCTCCATCTAAATCCATTGAGACAACACCATATGAAATATGGTTTGGCAAGAAACCTAAGTTGTCGTTTCTTGAAGTGTGGGGCTGCGATGCTTATGTGAAAAAGCTTCAACCTGATAAGCTCGAACCCAAATCGGAGAAATGTGTCTTCATAGGATACCCAAAAAAACTATTGGTTACACCTTCTATCACAGATCCAAAGGCAAGGTATTCGTTGCTAAAAAAGGATCCTTTCTAGAGAAGGAGTTTCTCTCAAAAGAAGTGAGTGGGAGGAAAGTAGAACTTGATGAGGTAGTTGTGCCTTCTCTCCAATTGGAAAGTAGTTCATCACAGTAATTAGTTCCAGTGATGCCTACACCAATTAATGAGGAAGTTAATGATGATGATCATGAAACTTCATATCAAGTTACTACCGAATCTCGTAGGTCAACCAGAGTACGTTCCACACCAGAGCGGTATGGTAATCTGTTCTGGAAGTCATGTTATTAGACCATGACGAACCTACGAACTATGAGGAAGCGATGATGAGCCCAGATTCTTTGAAATGGCTTGAGGCCATGAAATTTGAGATGGGATCCATGTATGAGAACAAAGCGTGGACTTTGGTTGACTTGCACGATGATTGGCAAGCCAAAGAGAATAAATGGATTTTCAAGAAGAAGACTGATGTTGATGGTAATGTTACTGTCTACAAAGCTCGAGTTGTTGCATAAGGTTTTCGACAAGTTCAAGGAGTTGACTGCGATGAGAACTTCTCACCCGTAGCGATGCTTAAGTCTGTCCGAATCATGTTAGCAATTGCCGCATTTTATGATTATGAAATTTGGAAAATGGATGTCAAAACTGCATTCCTTATTGGATTTCTTAAAGAAGAGTTGTGTATGATACAACCAGAAGGTATTGTCAATCCTAAAGGTGTTAACAAAGTGTGCAAGCTCCAACGATCCATTTATGGACTGGTGCAAGCATCTCGGAGTTGAAATATATGCTTTGATAGTGTGATCAAAGCATATGGTTTTATACAGACTTCTGGAGAATTCCGTATTTACAAGAAAGTGAGTGGGAGCTCTGTAGCATTTCTAATATTATATGTGGATGACATATTGCTGATTAGAAATAATACAGAATATCTGGATAGCATAAAAGGATATTTGAATAAGAATTTTTTGATGGAAGACGTCGGTGAAGCTGCTTATATATTGGGCATCAAGATCTATAGTGATAGATCAAGACGCTTAATTGGACTTTCACAAAGCACATACCTTGATAAAGTTTTGAAGAAGTTCAAAATGGATCAGTCAAAGAAAGGGTTATTGCGTGTGTTACAAGGTGTGAAGTTGAGTCAGACTCAATGCCCGACCACTGCAGAAGATAGAGCTAAAATGAAAGTCATTCCCTATGCCTCAGCCATAGGTTCTAGCATGTATGCAATGTTGTGTACCAGACCTGATGTGTGCCTTGCTATAAGTTTAGCAGGGAGGTACCAAAGTAATCCAAGAGTGGAACACTGGACAGCGGTCAAGAACATCCTGAAATACACAAAAAGTACTAAGGATATGTTTCTCGTTTATGGAGGTGACAAAGAGTGTGTCATAAATGGTTACGTCGATGCAAGCTTTGACACTGATCCAGATGACTCTAAGTAACAAACCAGATATGTATTTACATTGAATGGTGGAGCTATTAGTTGGTGCAGCTCCAAGCGGAGAGTCGTGGCAAGATCTACGTGTGAAGCGGAGTACATAGCTGCTTCGGAAGCAGCAAATGAAGGAGTTTATATCCGATCTAGGTGTAATACCTAGTGCATGGGGTCTAATGAAAATCTTTTGTGACAATACTGGAGCAATTGCCTTAGCAAAGGAATCCAGATTTCACAAGAGAACCAAACACATCAAGAGATTCTTCAACTCCATCCGCGATCAAGTCAAGGAGGGAGACATACAGATTTGCAAAATACATACAGATCCGAATGTTGCAGACCCGTTGACTAAGCCACTTCCACGAGCAAAACATGATCAGCACCAAGACTCCATGGGTGTTATAATCATTAATATGTAATCTAGATTATTGACTCTAGTGCAAGTGGGAGACTAAAGGAAATATGCCCTAGATACAATAATGTTATTTTTATTTCCTTATATCATGATAGATGTTTATTATTCATGCTAGAATTGTATTAACTGGAAACTTGATACATGTGTGAATACATAGACAAAACAAAGTGTCCCTAGTATGCCTCTACTTGACTAGCTCGTTAATCAAAGATGGTTAAGTTTCCTAACCATAGATAGGTGTTGTCATTTGATAAACTGGATCACATCATCAGGAGAATGATGTGATGGACAAGACCCATCCATTAGCTTAGCATAATGATCGTTAAGTTTTATTGCTATTGCTTTCTTCATGACTTATACATATTCCTCTGACTATGAAATTATGCAACTCCCGAATACCAGAGGAACATCTTGTGTGCTATCAAATGTCACAACGTAACTGGGTGATCATAAAGATGCTCTACAGGTGTCTTCGTAGGTGTTTGTTGGGTTGGCATAGATCAAGATTAGGATTTGTCACTCCGAGTATCGGAGAGGTATCTCTGGGCCCTCTCGGTAATGCACATCACTATAAGCCTTGCAAGCAATGTGACTAATAAGTTTGTTGCGAGATGATGCATTACGGAACGAGTAAAGAGACTTGCCGATAACGAGATTGAACTAGGTATGAGGATACCGACGAATGAATCTCAGGCAAGTAACATAGCGATGACACAGGGAATAACTTATGTTGTTATTGTGATTTGACCGATAAAGATCTTCATAGAATATGTAGGAACCAATATGAGCATCTAGGTTACGCTATTGGTTATTGACCAGAGACGTGTCTCGGTCATGTCTACATAGTTCTCGAACTCGTACAGTCTGCACGCTTAACGTTTGATGACGATTTGTATTATGAGTTATGTGTTTTGGTGACCGAAGTTTGTTCGGAGTCCCGGATGAGATCACAGATAGGACGAGGGCTCTGGAAATGCTTGAGAGGTAAAGATTGATATATTGGACGATAGTATTTGGACACCGGAATGGTTTAGGGACGTTTCGGATATTTATCGGAGTACCGAGGGGTTACCGGAACCCCCGGGGAAGTAATGGGCCTTCATGGGCCATAGGGGCGAAAGAGACGGGAGCCCACAGGGTGGTGCACCCTCCCCCCCTCCCCCCCGAGGGAGTTCGAATTGGACAAGGGGAGGGGCACGGGCCCCTTTCCTCTTTCCCTCTCCCTCTCCCTCTCCTTCCCTTTTCCCCTCCGATGAGAAAGGAAAAAGAGGGGGGCCGAATCCTACTAGGAGTGGAGTCCTAGTAGGACTCCCCCCCTTGGCGCGCCCCCTTGGTGGCCGGCCTCCTCCTCCCCTCCTTTATATATGGGGGCGGGGGGCACCCCAAAGCACATCAATTGTTCTCTTAGCCGTGTGCGGTGCCCCCCTCCATAGTTTATTCCTCCGGTCATACCGTCGTAGTGCTTAGGCAAATCCTTGTGTGGAACACATCACCATCACCGTCACCACGCCGTCGTGCTGACAAAACTCTCCCTCGACCCTCTGCTGGATCAAGAGTTCGAGGGACATCATCGAGCTGAACGTGTGCTGAAATCGGAGGTGCCGTACGTTCGGTACTTGATCGGTTGGATCGTGAAGACGTTCGACTGCATCAACTGCGTTAACCTAACGCTTCCGCTTTTGGTCTACGAGGGTACATGGACACACTCTCCCTCTCTCGTTGCTATGCATCTCACCTAGATAGATCTTGCGTGATCGTAGAAATTTTTTGAAATTAAATGTTGTGTTCCCTAACAGGTATGGGCTCGAAGGCCTCCTCGTCGAATTGTGGCAGTAGCCTGCGCTTGGGATAACTTTTAGTTTGGCACCCAAGGTCGTATCCTTCTTCGGCGGCTAGGACCTTGGTCCATCTGTCATTGACCGTATCCTGTTAAGCGTGTAGCTGATGTTGTTTCTTTTTGAGGCTCCGTGCAGTAGTGATGAGCCGTCGCTTGAAGCATTCTTGTTCGAGGGGTTCCTCTGGGATGATGAAATCTTCATTACCGAGGCTAACATCCTCTTTAGAGACAGGTAAGTAGTTACTATCTTCCGAATCCCTATGATCGGTGAGCTCATCGGGGTTGACTTGACCCTCTTCCCACTTATCATTCTCGAACGCAGGCTCAACGGGGTGGTCGGTGTCTTCTGTGTTGTCCGAAGTGTCATGCTTGATTGTATTCGATGAATATATGTGTTACAAGAGATGATCTACCTCGAGATCATTGTCAGGACCCCGACTCGATGTCACATCGATCTAGCCGGTAACACCTCATATCACTTTGCGGCCTCACGCACGGTATTCCCACGGGTGTCGCCTTACCTTTGCCCGGGACCGTTTGCGCCTTTTGGCTCACGTATATGATAGTGTCGCTAGCATCCATGTGATAAGGAGCCCGGGCTGACATGACTAGTCGTAAACCCAAAGTGGCACAGACTTACAAGGACAGGCATCCATGACCTAGTTTCGAACGTGTCGGTCATCAGCAAGTGGGTCCGGGCTGTAGCACTAGGCTAGCAGGACTCCGGTAAACCGGGCTGTAGCGGGCTAACAGGACTCCGGTACTCAAAGCGTGACATTTCCCCGAAGGGACAGACACAGGAACGAAGAAGGACACATGCCGGCCAGCCTAAGTGTTCCAGAGCAGTAGCAAGCTACCATGGCTCAGCGGTAACACTAGGAGACATTTCCCGGTAAGAGAGGCTACTAAAGATAAACAACTAGATAGTCAGATCCCACACATACCAAGCATTTCAATCATACACACAATATGCTCGATATGTGCAAATACAACGAAGCATCACAACATGACTCTACGATACAAGTACTTTATTTAAGGCTCAGGGAGCCATACATAACATACACAAAGGTACGGGTCTCACGACCCAACATTCAAGTCATACAGTCATACAAACCAGCAGCGGAAGTAACTTGTCTGAGTACAGACAACTAGTAAAATAAAAGAGGCTTGGAAAGCCTAGCTATACTACGTGGTCCTTCATAAGCTCAGGATCACCACCTGGGCCTTTAGCCTACTCGTTGATGTCAACGTCTACATAGAACCCATCAGAAGGGGTTGCAGCGTCTTCTGTAAAAATGTAAATTAAAGCAACATGAGTACAAAGGTACTCAGCAAGACTTACATCAGATCCTACATACATGCATATTATCAAGAAGGGTTGGTGGAGTTATTGCAGCAAGCCAGCTTTGACTCTTGGCTAGACTATCCTACGATACTTCAACTTGAAATGGTTTTGCGCACACGAGTCCACTACTCACCACTTCAATACACTACCGAGAATCCGCCTCCGTCTTCCTACGGAAGAGCCATCCTCGGCACTCACACTTATCTTGAGGCTTTTAGTAGTTTCCATTTACTTGTCTATGAACTGCATAGGCAACCAAGTAGTCCTTTACCGCGGACGCGGCTATTCGAATAGATCATGTTAACCCTGCAGGGGTGTACTTCTTCATACACGCTCTCACCACTTACCGTCGTTTACACGACATGTACTCGGCAACCTTCAAGCGGAAGCCCAACGTGGGTGTCGGCCACGACCTACCTAACCACCTAAGCCTCCAGTCCAGGTTTATCGCCTATCCAGGTTCCATCCGCAGGGAGTCCGGCCGAGGTTTCCCATACGGCCCCGAACGATGTGAACAGGGTTCCCGAGATACCTAACGGGTATTCGGTACACCCGGCCACGTACCTACCGCATCACAGCCCACCCCTACGGTCAGCGCTGTCCACGGCCTCCAGTAGGCTACAAACACCAGAAACTACTTGCAACTCCTGGACGGAGAACTAGGGTGAATAAGAAGCCGAGAGGGTCCATTGGTTTCGGGCCCAATGCATGGTAGTAGCTGATTCTTAAATCACACATACAGATCTCAGTGCTTAAGGTCGGCTTCAATGAAACAACCCACCATGTACTCCTACATGGCCTCTCATCGATACCTTTACCAAATCGTGTTCACCACACCACTCTCATTACCGACATAATCATTTCACTCTAGCCCATCACCCAGATGAACCAGACCTGACACGACTCTAAGCATAGCAGGCATAGCAAGGTAGGAACAACACATACATATGGCTCAATCAACTCCTACACATGCTAGTGGGTTTCATCTAGTTACTGTGGCAATGACAGGTCATGCAGAGGAAATGGGTTCAACTACCGTAGCACACAGCAGTTTGAAACGCGTTGTCTTAATGCAGTAAAAGAGAGCAGGAGCGAGAACATGGGATTGTATCGATATGATCAAATGGTTGGTTGCTTGCCTGATGGTTCGATGCACTGATACGGTTCTTCGTTAGGGTAATCACGGTACTCCTCGGAGGCAGAACCTGTCGCAAAGGACACCGATACACAACCATCACCAAACAATGTGCAACAATATGATGCATGCATGAAACATGGCAATATGAGTGTGTTGGGCTAATGCAACTAAAACCAGAAGGGTTTGAACCAATTTGAATCAAAGATTCAAATTTCAAACTCAAACATGGCCTTTTAAAGTGCTTTTCCTTGTTCTGCTTAAAACATCAATTTAACTTGTTTGATCATGCATGAAAATAGTACAGATGGATAGATTGGATTTTTCTGATCATTTTTCATATATAATTTGTCTGATTTGGAGTTACAGAATAAAAGTTATGAATTTTTGAAGTTTAAATAATATTCTGGAATTTCCTGATTTAATTTAAATCCAGAAATATATATATTGCGTCAGCATGACGTCAGCATGACGTCAGCGGTCAACTGCGGCTGGCTGGGGTCAAACCTGACGTGTGGGGTCCACACGTCAGTGACAGGGGGGTTTAACAGGGTTAATTTAATCCTAATTAGGAATTAGTGGCGCTGGGGCCCACTGGTCAGTGTCAGGGGGGTTAACTAACAGTAATTAGCGCTAAGCTGACCACCTGGCCGACGGGGCCCACGCGTCAGTGACCCTGGGGGGGTCAAACCCCAGGTCAAACAGGTCAAACCCGCCGGCGACATGACGCCGGCGAGGTCCGCGGCGTACATGTGCCTCGGGTTTCCTCTGTGGTGCTTCAAACGGCGTGCGGCTAGGTGCGTTGGAGAGCTGGCTCGATGGCGCGTCGGGCGGTGGCCGTGGCTGGGCCTGGGGTGGCCGGAGTCGACGGCGGCGAGCTCGGCTGCGGCCGCCGGGGTTCGGTCGTGCACGGAAACGGGGTTGGAGCTCGAAGGCGAGCGAAGCAAGGCGCTAGGGATGCTCTACGGGGCCCTATGAACTTGTTGGACTCGCCGGGGTGACCAAATGGTCACCGGAGCTGCGTCGACGGCGAGCTCGGCGACGGCGGAGGTTCGGCCGTGGTGGGAACGGGGTTACGGCGCGGGAACGAGGGGGAAAAGAGGGGGAAACGGTGGCGGAGCTCACCGCGGTTGCAGTGGGCGTCGAAGCGGCTCGGGGACGCGCTGGAGACGGCGAATCGACGGCGATGGTGGTCGGAGCCCGAGGAGGAAGACGATGGCGACGGCGGCTCCACAGGGCGTCCGGCGTCTTGTGGCTTGACGAGGAGGTAGAGGGGGTCGGGGCGGAGCTGGGGAGCGTGTCGGGGAGGCGAGGGGAGGCCGGTGGCGGCTGCTATGGCGAACGGCGGCGATGGGTGCTTCGGACACGGAAGAGAGAGAGCGAGGGGGAGGAGAGGAAGAACCGGGGGAGAGTGAGAGAGAGCAGGGGAGGGCGTGGCGTCGTTCCAGGCCATCCAGACGAGGAGGGGAGGGGCAGGCAGGCGAGCTGGTGGCGTGGCGCGGTGGCGCGCGCGCGCGCCGGGCACACTCCCCTCCCTCTGTCGAGGACGAAGACGACAGAGGAGGGAGACGGGCTGGGCCGCCTGCTGGCTGGGCCGGCCAGCTGGCTGGGCCAGAGGCGCCAGGTAAGAGGCCCAGGTAAGGTTTCCCTCTTTATTTATTTCTGTTTTCTAATTTCTGACATTTGTTTTGATTTAAATAAAATATTAAATCATTTTATTACCTTATGCCAATTTTTGCAGGAGCTAGATATATTATTCCAGAGCTCCCCAACAGGTGGCATAATTTTTGGACATATATTAATATATATAACTAATATATTTCCAATGCAAATATTTATGCATTAATTCCAAATGCCCAAAATAAATACCTATGAGCTCTTAAAAATATTGGTTTGATTTTTATCTCTGTCCAATATTTTCAGAGAGCAACATGAGCATTTTCTTGGACCCTTTTGGAGAAATTTTTATTTGGGTCATTTTCAAAAATGATTCTGAGGGTTTCACAAATCCCCATTTCAAAATTAAATGGAATTTTAAACATGATGCACACACTCTGATGCATGACTAGCTAGGGTGTGACAACTCACCCCCACTCAAAAGAATCTCGTCCCGAGATTTGGGTTCCTCCGGGAAGAAGGCGGGATACTCGAGTCGAAGACGATCCTCCCTTTCCCAAGTTGCTTCATCCTCAGAATGGTGCGACCATTGTACTTTGAGAAACTTGATATTATGACGTCGGGTGGTACGTTCGGCCTGATCGAGGATACGAATGGGGTACTCTCGATATGTAAGATTATCTTGGAGATCAAGCGTTTCGTGGTCCACTCCACGGATAGGATCCGAGAAGCAACGCCTGAGTTGAGAAACGTGGAAGACATCGTGGACTCTGGAGAGGTGCGGAGGTAGTTCCAACTGGTAGGCAACTTCTCCTCGTTTGGCAAGAATGCGAAAAGGTCCAATGTAACGAGGAGCCAATTTGCCTTTGATACCGAAACGATGGGTTCCCTTCAGAGGGGTGACCCGAAGATAAGCCTTCTCGTCAACCTCGAAAGTCATAGCCTTATGTTTTCGGTCATATTGACTCTTTTGACGAGATTGGGCTGTTTTCAACTTTTCACGAACGATACGAACTTGTTCTTCTGCTTCCTGAATCATATCCGGGCCAAAGAATTGTCTTTCCCCGGTCTCTGACCAGTTAAGGGGTGTTCGACACCGTCGTCCATAGAGAACTTCAAAAGGGGCTTTACCCAAGCTAGATTGATAGCTGTTGTTGTAAGCGAATTCGGCAAATGGAAGGCACTTCTCCCAGTCCATTCCGAATGAGATAACAGAGGCTCGAAGCATGTCTTCTAGAATCTGGTTGACGCGTTCCACTTGACCACTCGACTGAGGGTGGAAAGCGGTGCTAAAGGAGAGACGGGTTCCCATAGCATTTTGGAAACTTTCCCAAAATCGAGAGGTGAAAAGACTTCCTCGATCCGAGTTAATTTCCAAAGGAACACCATGGAGAGACACTATACGGGAGATGTATAAGTCTGCCAGCTGACTAGCGGTTATACTCTCACGAACAGGTAGGAAATGGGCTACTTTGGAAAGACGATCGACAACGACGAAAATAGCATTATTCCCTCTCTTGGTCCTGGGAAAACCGGTAATGAAATCCATACCAATTTTATCCCATTTCCATTCAGGAATAGCTAAGGGTTGAAGGGTGCCAGCAGGCCGTTGATGCTCTGCTTTTACACGACGACAGACGTCGCAATTAGCAATATACTGAGCAATTTCTCTCTTCATCCTAGTCCACCAGAACCTCTGGCGTAGGTCCTGATACATCTTAGTACTACCGGGATGAATGGAGAGAGGAGATTCATGAGCTTCCTTAAGGATCAATCGCCTCAGGTTTCGCACTTTGGGAACCACTAGTCGATTCCCGAAGTATACGACCCCTTGATCATTAATGGAGAAGCAATTCGCAATTCCTTTCTGGATGTTTCTCTTGATGCGGGAAATTCCCGGATCTACCTTCTGTGCTTTGATGATCTGATCCGTAAGGGTAGGTTTTGCCACCAAGGTGGAAAGAAAACCTTGAGGTACAATGTGAAGGTTAAGCTTCCGAAATTCCTCATGGAGAAGCGGTTGACTTTGTTGTAACATCAGGTTGTTACAATAAGATTTACGACTTAGCGCATCAGCCATGACGTTGGCTTTCCCTGGGGTGTAGGTTATTCCTAAGTCGAAGTCTGTGATCAACTCAACCCAACGTCTTTGCCTGAGATTCAGATCCGGTTGGGTGAAAATGTACTTCAGACTTTGGTGATCAGTGAATATTTCGCAACGGTTACCGAGGAGGTAATGTCGCCAGGTCTTAAGTGCATAGACTACGGCTGCAAGCTCTAGATCATGAGTAGGATAATTCTCCTCATGTGGGTGCAATTGCCGTGAAGCGTAGGCAATTACGTGTCGATCTTGCATGAGAATGCAACCTAGTCCTTGTCGCGAGGCGTCGCAGTAGATAACAAAGTCCTTGGAGAAGTCTGGCGGTACCAGTACGGGAGCAGAGGTCAGGCGTCTTTTCAGTTCCTGAAAGCTGTGCTCACATTGTGGAGTCCATTCGAACTTCTTATCTTTCTTGAGGAGTTCGGTTAGAGGTTTGGCAACTTTGGAGAAGTTCTCGACAAAGCGACGACAATAGCTCGCTAAGCCCAGAAAACTCCGAACTTGCTTGACCGATTCAGGTGGAGTCCAATTAAGGACGGCTTGAACTCGCTCAGGGTTAACAGCAATACCTTTACCAGATATTACATGACCCAGATAGGTCACTTCTGACAACCAGAATTCACATTTAGAAAATTTGGCATAAAGGCGATGCTCTCGAAGTTTCTTCAACACTAGCCTTAGATGTTCGGCATGTTCCTCCTCGTTCTTGGAGTAGATGAGTATATCATCGAGGTAAACCACGACGAATTTATCCAAATACTCCATGAAGATTGAGTTCATTAACCGAGAAAAGGTGGCTGGAGCGTTGGTTAAACCGAAGGACATGACGGTGTACTCGTATTGGCCATAACGAGTAACAAAGGCCGTTTTAGGAATGTCCCCGTTTCTGATTTTGATTTGATGGTAGCCCAACCTCAAATCCATCTTGGAGAAGACTGAGGATCCAGCGAGCTGATCATACAGGTCGTTGATCCTGGGAAGCGGATATTTGTTCTTGATTGTGACCAAATTGACAGGTCGGTAATCTACAACCATCCGGTCCGTACCATCCTTCTTCTTGACGAATAGGACGGGGCAAGCCCACGGAGATGAACTAGGGCGGATGAAACCCTTTTTCAAGGACTCATCGAGTTGTTTCTTAAGCTCGGCTAGTTCTAGTGGTGCCATCTTATAAGGGTCTTCTAGCAATCGGAACGGTTCCTGGAATGAGGTCTATTACGAACTCAACATCCCTGTCAGGTGGAACACCTGGCAATTCCTCTGGAAGACATCCGGGAAGTCACGGACTACCGGAACGTCCTCAAGGTCTGGCAAAGGGCTGGCGTTAAGAGAATATAATTGTCGCTTGGCTATTCGGGTCAAGACATTGACTATCTTCCCCGAAGGATGGGTGAGTTGAACAGTCCTAGAGAAGCAATCAATTTTGGCTTGATGAGCTGACATCCAGTCCATACCCAAAATGATATTAATATCTGAAAATTTAAGGGCTATCAAAGATGCAAGGAAAACAAGTCTGTCGACTTGGATTTCATTTCCATAACTTACCCTAGAAGGTCTGCCATCTAGAACCAGGAGTAGAAATTTCCATAGTGGATGGCATGTCACAGAATGCGGTGTTATGCAAACGAGCATAGTTTTCGGATATAAATGAATGAGAGGCTCCTGTATCGAAAAGAACAGATGCCGGGTGGCAATTAACAAGAAGCGTACCGAGAACGACGTTGGGATCCTCTTGAGCTTCTTCGGCAGAGATACAGTTGACATGGCCACGTGAGGCGGTGGCCGGCTTGGCGTGGAACACTTTCCCTGTCGGCTTGCCACGGCCAACAGCTTTAGCAGACTGGTTGGGGTTGGTCTGGGGACACTCACGCATATAGTGGCCAGATTCCCCACACTTGAAACAAGTCACGGAACTGGTACGTGGAGGAGCATTGTTGGTTGGACCCCCATAGGGCTTGGCCGGTGCAGACTGTTGAACAGGGCGAGGCGCCTGGAAAGATGGCCTCGGTGTGAACCTGGGTGGCAGGGCGGTGTTGGGCACCCACACGCGGCGCTTCTGAGGACCAGCACCGGATGAGGAACCCATGTCACGGCCATGCTTGCGTGTTGCGTCATAGTCAGTCTGACCAGTTTCAGCACTGATGGCTTTGTTGACAAGTTTCTGAAAAGATGTGCACTCATGCAGACGGAGGTCGCGGCGAAGCTCAGGACTAAGGCCCTTACGGAACCTTGCTTGCTTCTTGGCATCAGTAGACACTTCCTCAGTTGCATATCGTGCGAGGTTACCAAACTCCCTGCTGTAAACATCCACAGAAAGTCGGCCTTGGGTGAAATTGCAAAATTCCTCACGTTTACGGTCCATGAGACCCTCCGGAATGTGATGTTCACGGAAAGCCTCGCTGAATTCAGCCCAAGTAGTGACATGGCCCGCTGGGCGCATAGCTCCATAATTCTCCCACCATAGACTGGCGGGGCCTTCAAGATGATATGCAGCAAAGGTGACCTTGTCAGCCTCCGCTACCAGCGCGGAACGCAGTTTGTGAGAGATACTGCGAAGCCAGTCATCAGCGTCGAGAGGCTCGACGGAGTGGTGGAACGTGGGTGGATGTAATTTGATAAAATCACTGAGTGACACCACGTTAGTCCTCTGATGGTGTGCCGTGTTCTGTTCAATACGCTCCAACAAACGGTTGGTCTCCCGCTTGTTTCTCTCAGCTTCCATCATAACCTCGGCTAGGGAAGGAGGATGAGGCAGATTTGCATCCCTGACTTCACTGCCTTCGGCCTGCTCTTGAGGAGCAGGGTTAGTGCGCGTGTTGACCATCCTAGGTAAACAAGACAATGATTTAGTCAGGATGATAAAATTCCGACATAGGATACAAAATGTAAGGAATAACTCGAAATGCAAGATGATCATCCGTATGACATGGTAATGCAGAAACTGCTTCTTTTATTCCATCGTCATACACACCATACAGGGTTTAGTACAAGACCAAACAAAGTACTATTACGGTGAAAAGAGGATTACATCTCATCGGAGGCATCCCAAGCTCCTATACATTATTTTTCTACACCTCCGGAAAGAGTACAAACTAGGTCATATCCCACGAGTCACGCGGGACGATAGACGACACAGCTAGTGCGAACTAGTGATACTACCACTAACTCAGACCGATCCGTAGTAGTCCTCGTAGAAGTCACCTCCATAGCCTGGAAGCTCAACATGATCATCCGGAAACAGACGATCTCGCGGAGCTTGTGGACCATAGGGGCTAGGATGAGGTCTTGGACCAACAGACGGTGGCCTGCGGGGACCGCGAGGTGGGGTGATGCCTCCTACATCACGCCAACCCATCACGTCTGGCAGAGCAGATCTCACAGGATAGAGATCGCGCATATCCGAATATCCAGCTTGCACCGCCGGTGCGAACCGAGTCAATGTGGCCCAGTGGTCAGCACGGGTATTGAAGAGCTCTAACCTCAAGGCCCGATTTTCACGGTCCTTATCCTCGAGCATCTCAGCAGTGGTGCGAGTCCGTGAATCCTCCTGGGTGGGGTCAGCATAGATAGCCTGGAGATACCCTTGTGCTCCCGGAAGTGATCCTGGCATATACCGGAAATCAGAGTCCCGAAATAGACCAGATCTGACTCGCATGATGGTCATCATAGAGTAGGCGGCGTCCTGCACAGCCATCTCAATAGTAACCCCGAGTCCATAGGAGCAGTGAAGGGGCTCGGTGGATCCAGGATAAGATGGAAATATCCTGACAGTGCAGAGATACTGGCTTTGATTAAAGTCTCGGAATTGCTCTTCGACCGTGTACTCAGGATACCAGCGGTATCCAGCCTCAGTCATTACCCTGACCAACTTGGCAGTATGGCCGGGTACATCTAGGCATCGAGTCAGGCGAACCACTTGATTGAGGTCGCGAGTGGCCATCTGAAAGCACAATCATAATGCAAAGGCATTAGAATTTCTAGCAAAATTTCGGCAGCATAACAGCTGTAAATGCTCAAGAAGGATTTTGAGACATTTGACAAAGGATTACATACACACTCATCATCATCATACCAAGTTCTGAGACCATCCTAGCAACATAATGTGGTAATAGAACTGAACTAGGCTTGTAACCATCAAACCTATAAGGTACTACTGATTAGTAACACGTGATCCTGATAGAGAGAATAGATCCTAATTCCTTAACCCCCGGTGGAAGAATAGACTGACTCAGATCAGAATGTCATTAGATAAAGGAGTAAAAAGAGCCTTACGTTCCAACCCACAAACAATTCCCCTACATATAACTAAAGAATTTCTAGACTCAACATCGACCAGTTTGGCTTGGAGAACCTACAGGCAGTCCGGCTCTGATGCCAACGCTGTCAGGACCCCGACTCGATGTCACATCGATCTAGCCGGTAACACCTCATATCACTTTGCGGCCTCACGCACGGTATCCCCACGGGTGTCGCCTTACCTTTGCCCGGGACCGTTTGCGCCTTTTGGCTCACGTATATGATAGTGTCGCTAGCATCCATATGATAAGGAGCCCGGGCTGACATGACTAGTCGTAAACCCAAAGTGGCACAGACTTACAGGGACAGGCATCCATGACCCAGCTTCGAACGTGTCGGTCATCAGCAAGTGGGTCCGGGCTGTAGCACTGGGCTAGCAGGACTCCGGTAAACCGGGCTGTAGCGGGCTAACAGGACTCCGGTACTCAAAGCGTGACATTTCCCCGAAGGGACAGACACAGGAACGAAGAAGGACACATGCCGGCCAGCCTAAGTGTTCCAGAGCAGTAGCAAGCTACCATGGCTCAGCGGTAACACTAGGAGACATTTCCCGGTAAGAGAGGCTACTAAAGATAAACAACTAGATAGTCAGATCCCACACATACCAAGCATTTCAATCATACACACAATATGCTCGATATGTGCAAATACAACGAAGCATCACAACATGACTCTACGATACAAGTACTTTATTTAAGGCTCAGGGAGCCATACATAACATACACAAAGGTACGGGTCTCACGACCCAACATTCAAGTCATACAGTCATACAAACCAGCAGCGGAAGTAACTTGTCTGAGTACAGACAACTAGTAAAATAAAAGAGGCTTGGAAAGCCTAGCTATACTACGTGGTCCTTCACAAGCTCAGGATCACCACCTGGGTCTTTAGCCTACTCGTTGATGTCAACGTCTACATAGAACCCATCAGAAGGGGTTGCAGCGTCTTCTGTAAAAATGTAAATTATAGCAACATGAGTACAAAGGTACTCAGCAAGACTTACATCAGATCCTACATACATGCATATTATCAAGAAGGGTTGGTGGAGTTATTGCAGCAAGCCAGCTTTGACTCTTGGCTAGACTATCCTACGATACTTCAACTTGAAATGGTTTTGCGCACACGAGTCCACTACTCACCACTTAAATACACTACCGAGAATCCGTCTCCGTCTTCCTACGGAAGAGCCATCCTCGGCACTCATACTTATCTTGAGGCTTCTAGTAGTTTCCATTTACTTGTCTATGAACTGTATAGGCAACCAAGTAGTCCTTTACCGCGGACGCGGCTATTCGAATAGATCATGTTAACCCTGCAGGGGTGTACTTCTTCATACACGCTCTCACCACTTACCGTCGTTTACACGACATGTACTCGGCAACCTTCAAGCGGAAGCCCAACGTGGGTGTCGGCCACGACCTACCTAACCACCTAAGCCTCCAGTCCAGGTTTATCGCCTATCCAGGTTCCATCCGCAGGGAGTCCAGCCGAGGTTTCCCATACGGCCCCGAACGATGTGAACAGGGTTCCCGAGATACCTAACGGGTATTCGGTACACCCGGCCACGTACCTACCGCATCACAGCCCACCCCTACGGTCAGCGCTGTCCACGGCCTCCAGTAGGCTACAAACACCAGAAACTACTTGCAACTCCTGGACGGAGAACTAGGGTGAATAAGAAGCCGAGAGGGTCCATTGGTTTCGGGCCCAATGCATGGTAGTAGCTGATTCTTAAATCACACATACAGATCTCAGTGCTTAAGGTCGGCTTCAATGAAACAACCCACCATGTACTCCTACATGGCCTCTCATCGATACCTTTACCAAATCGTGTTCACCACACCACTCTCATTACCCACATAATCATTTCACTCTAGCCCATCACCCAGATGAACCAGACCTGACACGACTCTAAGCATAGCAGGCATAGCAAGGTAGGAACAACACATACATATGGCTCAACCAACTCCTACACATGCTAGTGGGTTTCATCTAGTTACTGTGGCAACGACAGGTCATGCAGAGGAAATGGGTTCAACTACCGTAGCACACAGCAGTTTGAAACGTGTTGTCTTAATGCAGTAAAAGAGAGCAGGAGCGAGAACATGGGATTGTATCGATATGATCAAATGGTTGGTTGCTTGCCTGATGGGTCGATGCACTGATACGGTTCTTCGTTAGGGTAATCACGGTACTCCTCGGAGGCAGAACCTATCGCAAAGGACACCGATACACGACCATCACCAAACAATATGCAACAATATGATGCATGCATGAAACATGGCAATATGAGTGTGTTGGGCTAATGCAACTAAAACCAGAAGGGTTTGAACCAATTTGAATCAAAGATTCAAATTTCAAACTCAAACATGGCCTTTTAAAGTGCTTTTCCTTGTTCTGCTTAAAACATCAATTTAACTTGTTTGATCATGCATGAAAATAGTACAGATGGATAGATTGGATTTTTCTGATCATTTTTCATATATAATTTGTCTGATTTGGAGTTACAGAATAAAAGTTATGAATTTTTGAAGTTTAAATAATATTCTAGAATTTCCTGATTTAATTTAAATCCAGAAATATATATATTGCGTCAGCATTGAGTAAGCATGACGTCAGCAGTCAACTGGGCTGGTCCGGGTCAAACCTGACGTGTGGGGTCCACACGTCAGTGACAGGGGGGTTTAACAGGGTTAATTTAATCCTAATTAGGAATTAGTGGCGCTGGGGCCCACTGGTCAGTGTCAGGGGGGTTAACTAACAGTAATTAGCGCTAAGCTGACCACCTGGCCGACAGGGCCCACGCGTCAGTGACCCTGGGGGGGTCAAACCCCAGGTCAAACAGGTCAAACCCGCCGGCGACATGACGCCGGCGAGGTCCGCGGCGTACATGTGCCTCGGGTTTCCTCTGTGGTGCTTCAAACGGCGTGCGGCTAGGTGCGTTGGAGAGCTGGCTCGATGGCGCGTCGGGCGGTGGCCGTGGCTGGGCCTGGGGTGGCCGGAGTCGACGGCGGCGAGCTCGGCTGCGGCCGCCGGGGTTCGGTCGTGCACGGAAACGGGGTTGGAGCTCGAAGGCGAGCGAAGCAAGGCGCTAGGGATGCTCTACGGGGCCCTACGAACTTGTTGGACTCGCCGGGGTGACCAAATGGTCACCGGAGCTGCGTCGACGGCGAGCTCGGCGACGGCGGAGGTTCGGCCGTGGTGGGAACGGGGTTACGGCGCGGGAACGAGGGGGAAAAGAGGGGGAAACGGTGGCGGAGCTCACCGCGGTTGCAGTGGGCGTCGAAGCGGGCTCGGGGACGCGCTGGAGACGGCGAATCGACGGCGATGGTGGTCGGGGCCCGAGGAGGAAGACGATGGCGACGGCGGCTCCACAGGGCGTCCGGCGTCTTGTGGCTTGACGAGGAGGTAGAGGGGGTCAGGGCGGAGCTGGGGAGCGTGTCGGGGAGGCGAGGGGAGGCCGGTGGCGGCTGCTATGGCGAACGGCGGCGATGGGTGCTTCGGACACGGAAGAGAGAGAGCGAGGGGGAGGAGAGGAAGAACCGGGGGAGAGTGAGAGAGAGCAGTTGAGGGCGTGGCGTCGTTCCAGGCCATCCAGACGAGGAGGGGAGGGGCAGGCAGGCAGGCGAGCTGGTGGCGTGTCGCGGTGGCGCGCGCGCGCCGGGCACACTCCCCTCCCTCTGTCGAGGACGAAGACGACAGAGGAGGGAGACGGGTTGGGCCGCCTGCTGGCTGGGCCGGCCAACTGGCTGGGCCAGAGGCGCCAGGTAAGAGGCCCAGGTAAGGTTTCCCTCTTTTATTTATTTCTGTTTTCTAATTTCTGACATTTGTTTTGATTTAAATAAAATATTAAATCATTTTATTATCTTATGCCACTTTTTGCAGGAGCTAGTTATATTATTCCAGAGCTCCCCAACAGGTGGCATAATATTTGGACATATATTAATATATATATCTAATATATTTCCAAAGCAAATAGTTATGCATTAATTCCAAATGCCCAAAATAAATACCTATGAGCTCTTAGAAATATTGGTTTGATTTTTATCTCTGTCCAATATTTTCAGAGAGCAACATGAGCATTTTCTTGGACCCTTTTGGAGAAATTTTTATTTGAGTCATTTTCAAAAATGATTCTGAGGGTTTCACAAATCCCCATTTCAAAATTAAATGGAATTTTAAACATGATGCACACACTCTGATGCATGACTAGCTAGGGTGTGACAATCATAATGGCTAAACCCTAGCTGTCTAGCCTATAATTATTCTGATGGTCTCTACGGACTAACCCCTCCGGTTTATATACACATCGGAGGGGCCTAGGTTTGCACAGAGTCGGTTTGCAAAGGAAAGAAAGAGTACACCCAAACACCAAAGTTGATCTACCTCCGACAGCAAGCGCTGCATGTCGTCGTACAAAAGTAGGGATCCTTTTGGTACCCCTTTACTTGTGCGCGGGCAGTTAGAGTCGCACCTACGGCCACACTTAGCGGGGCAGAGGAAGGAAGCAAAGTACAAGACGACCAGAGCAACACCAAGACAGAAGCATGAAGAGCAGAAGGGCGAGGTGAACTCCCCTGGCAAGGCCCTTGCCGGGGCGGCCCCCACAGCCCCGGCAAGAACCTTGCCGGGGCAAATTGTCCGACACCTGCAGAGCTGCCACCCTTGAACCTAAGAGTTCCGACACCATCAACCACATTGGAACCAAGGCTCGGGAGGCGCCTGCATGGTGGCATGCAGATCTTTGTGAAGACCAAGAACATACAAGACTAGACGAGAATCGGGAGATGAAGATCCTCGGTAAGATCCTTGCTGAGGATACCCACGAGACCCCCGGTGTCGGTGTCAAAACCGGCGGATCTCGGGTAGGGGGTCCCGAACTGTGCGTCTAGGCGGATGGTAACAGGAGACAAGGGACACGATGTTTTTACCCAGGTTCGGGCCCTCTCGATGGAGGTAAAACCCTACTCCTTCTTGATTAATATTGATGATATGGGTAGTACAAGAGTAGATCTACCACGAGATCGGAGTGGCTAAACCCTAGAATCTAGCCTATGGTATGATTGTTGTTCGTCCTACGGACTAAAACTCTCCGGTTTATATAGACACCGGAGAGGGCTAGGGTTACACAGAGTCGGTTACAATGGGAGGAGATCTTCATATCGTATCACCAAGCTTGCCTTCCACGCCAAGGAAAGTCCCATTCGGACATGGGACGGAGTCTTCAATCTTGTATCTTCATAGTCCGGGAGTCCGGCCAAAGGTCTTAGTCCGGCCATCCGGACACCCCCTAATCCAGGACTCCCTCAGTAGCCCCTGAACCAGGCTTCAATGACGACGAGTCCGGCGCGCAAGTTGTCTTCGGCATAGCAAGGCGGGTTCCTCCTCCAAATATTTCATAGAAGATGTTGAACACCAGGGTAGTGTCCGGCTCTGCAAAATAAGTTCCACATTCCTTCGTAGAGAGAATAATATTTGTATCAATCGGATCTGCTGACGTATTATGTGGCGTGACATCATGCCACAGCCAGGCTCTTTGTTCATTTTATTGTTGCACCTCAGCGCGTTTAGCGAGGCGGTTTCCTTGGCACGTCTTGTCGAGGCAGAGATCGTGTCCCCTTATTCCGGGATTCACATCAATACGGGTGTGGGTAACCCAACCGCGCCATTAACCGCGGCGCTTGGGTGATAAGCGAGTTTTATTAGGCCGGTGGGGGGCTCGTAGTTTCGGCCGCCCATATAAGGGGATAAGAATCTGCCCTTTCCATTCACGCCCTCTTCCTCCTCTGCTTATCCGTCCCTGCGTGCTCGAGCTCCAGCGCCCAAGCCCACACTTCCCACCTCAACCTTCTCCAACCATGTCTGGAGCGGGAGGTAGATGGATGGCCTCCTCCGTCACGGAGGGACATATCAAAAACCTGAGGAAGGCCGGATACTTATCTAACGACATCGCGCACCGGCTCCCAGATGCGGGGCAACTCGTCCCCACCCCCAGGCCCCATGAGAGGGTTGTTTTTCTTCCCCATTTCCTCCGCGGACTGGGTTTTCCTCTTCACCCGTTCGTCCGGGGGCTCATGTACTACTACGGCCTGGACTTCCACGATCTGGCCCCGAACTTCATCCTCAATATCTCGGCGTTTATCGTCGTGTGCGAGGCCTTCTTCCGCATCCAGTCCCACTTTGGCCTATGGCTGAAGATCTTCAGCGTCAAGCCGAAGGTCGTGCAAGGCTGACAGGCGGAATGCGGAGGCGCCATGGTGGGCAAGATAGCCAATGTCACCTGGCTCGAGGGTGCCTTCGTGGAAACCATCAAAGGGTGGCAATCTGGGTGGTTTTATATCACCGAGCCGCGTGACCCTAAATGGGCAGCGGCCCCTGAATTTCGATCCGGCATCCCCACCCGGCTCACATCTTGGAAAGAGATGGGCCTGTCGTGGGGCAATCCGGAAGAGGTGACCGGACTCCAAACCTGCGTCCAAGACCTGGTGACCAAGAAGGTCAAGCTTGTCAACGTGGTCCAGGTCATGCTCTTCCGCCGGATCCTCCCGTGTCAATGACGGGACTTCAATTTGTGGGAGTTCGACCCGGCCCGGCACCAGACTCTATCCCGGCTCTTCGAAACGAAGCACGAGGACGCCTGGAAGGTGCTTTTCAAGAGTTCCGAGGTCTCCCCTCCCGTCACCGAGGATCGCGGGTTCTGTGCCAAACGTCAAGCCTCCGAAGTAAGCTTACCTTTAGTCCCTTACGGGATACCCGAATTTCATAGTGTGACTTTATGTGGGATCTAAACTCCCGTTCCTTTGACAGGACTGGAAGAGGACATCCGGACAGTTCGACTATCTGGCCCCTTTGCCCGAAGGCCCAGTAGACGCAGACTTAGCGAAGCTACTGGTTCTGGCACCCCACATGGTGACAGAGAAGAAGGCCAAGGTGAAGGCCACGGGGACCCGAAAGAGTTCCCGGCGCCCGGTGTCATCGGATTTGCCCGACGGCCCCAACGCACCCTCCGCCTCCGAAGACAAGGAGGGGGAAGAAGAAGATGCCTCTCCCCCTCCAACAGGGGGAGGAAAGAAGAGAAAGGCCGCCCCAACTGGGGAAGCCGGAGGGTCCAAGAAGGGGAAGTCCCTTCTGTCGGACTACGCCCCCGGTGTCAAGGACGGCAGGGAGGACAGGCCACCCAGGGTCAAGCCCCTGACAAAATCGTAAGTGTCCGGCTACCCGAATGACTTATTGCACTCCTTTATTATTTGATAGGTTCTAACACCGAAGCTAATCATGCAGTCCGCCCAGAGCTCAGCTTGGCGATTCGTCGAGCGGATCTCTGAATTCGTCGGATGTGAATAGCGCTTCACTTCCGACGGCCTCCTCCCCTCTCCCTACAGATGATGCTAAGGTGGAGTCCCATAGGGGACAAAACCAGGAGGAGGTGGTCCTGGAAGCGCCACAAGGCGACCTTCCGGACTCCCAGCCCAAAGGGGGTAAAGCCCCGGAGGGATCTAAGTCCGGCCCCGGGCCGAACACTGCTTCGGAACCATCAGTGCTTCCAGAGCCCGACAGGCGGCGCCTTCATAAGAAGGGCAAGCCTGCGACGCCGGCGACTTCCGTCCACCCGGAGGCGCCGGACAATTTGCTGGAGGCGCTTAACGGCCCCTCCATCAATGAAGAACACTGCACTGTTATGAGTGCAGTGATTCAGAAGGTTCAGTCCGCCAAGAGCGGGCTAACGGAAGCCTGCACAAGCCTGTTAACGGGCTTTGAGGCATGTGTTCAAAAACATATATAAAAATGTTACCGCATAGACAGTAGCCCCTGATGCTCAGTTCGGTGTTCGGAAAGAAAAGCCGAACTGAGGATCTCAAAAGATATACGCATGAGTCTAATAGAACTATGTCAATATGGGAATGCAGGTTGCGCTGCTGACCTCTGCCGCACTGACTGCGGAGGTCAATGCCTTGAAGGAAAGCCTCGAGCGGTCCGAGAGCGAGCTCCGTCGTGCCAAGAAACAGCTCGAGGATAAAGAGGGTACATAGTACCTCCTGTAAATGTATATAGAAATACTTGGTTGCATAATAATAACAGGACCAGCGTTAATGTTGCAGGAGCCACGACCAAGGTGGCGACCCTGAAAGAGGCGGTTTCGAAGGCCGAAAAGAGTGCAGCCTTGGAGCGCACCGAGCGAGAGAAGCAGGAGGCGCGGGTGGCGGAGGTGCGGCAAGAGCTCCAGGCTCTCGTGGAAAAACACGAGAGTTTGGAGCGTGACTCGAAGACTCGAGAGTCCGAGCTTGCCTTGGCTCTTGAGAGTGCCAAGACCGCTAAGGCCGAAGCCCAGAAGGCCCTTCAGGAGGTCGAGGCGATGAAGAAGATAGCGGCGGGTAAGGCATTCTTTATGCAAAGCAAAAATATAAAAGTTAATTATCTGCTACTTACCCGAATCCGGAGCTCTCCAAGAGCGTTCACCGATCTGCCCCGTAGTGTGTCTGATGCCGCCACATACTGCCGAGCCGAAGAGGGGAGCTCGACGGAGAAAGTGTTCTGGTCTCAGTATGCTGAGGCCAAACATCCGGTGCCCCTGAGCGACCAGCTGAAGCAGCTGGTCGACCTCCACAAGGTGGCCGAACAGGCCATGAAGGGCCTCATAGCTCGGCTGTGGCCTGGAGAAGTCATGCCTGGGAGCTACTTCGGTTTGGTGCGGCGGCTGGTGGACGCGTTGTCGGGGAAGCTGATCCACGAACATCTACGGGACCGGCGGACTGTGCCCCTTTCGGTTCGGCGGGGGGCGGAGATCGCATGAAGAGCGGATCGAGGCGAAGCACAAGAGCAGTTTACCCAGCTTCGGAGCTCTCCGGAGAGATAACACTCCTACTGCTGCATGTCTGAGTGTATTGAGTTCTTGCTCGGGAGCGCTGAGTGCTACAATACACACTAGCTGCTAACGAGACCGAGTGTGAGTGAGTTTCTGCCTTCAAACCGAACTAACCCCCCCCCCCCTCTACGTTGCGCATGGGCCTCCTTTTATATGCTAAAGGGGTCACCGACAGGTGGCAACGCAGATAAGGGAAAAAGTGGAAAAGGAATTGCGGTTGGTACAACCACCTGTACAGTGTATCCTACCTAACCCTGACGGCAGGGGACAAAGGCATTAAATGCCCGTCTGCGTCGCCCAAATAGTGCAAAAAGGACCGTCAGGGACGCCACCGCTTGCCACGATGGCAATTTTGTCAGCATCGCTTGCCACCGTGCACCGCTGGCCGCACAGCCTCTTGCCACGCGCGCCTGGAAAGGTCCCAGGGCGACACGTTGGTGGATGTGCTGGAGCGCGGGTACAGAGTGGTAGTTTGCCGCGGCAAGCACCTTGCCGCGGTCGTTGTCTTGTCGCGTCTGGAAGCTTGTCGCTCACCGAGCCTTGCCGGGACGCGTGGCGCATCGCGGCAAGTTCCTTGCGATGCCTTGGTTGGCCTTCCCGGCAAGCTCCTCTTGCCGGGGCCTTGTCTCCTTGGCTTGAATACTTTGTTCTTGAATGGCTCCAAAGGAACCACGGAGGACCTTGGCGGTCACCCGGCAAGCCTTGCCGCGGGGCGCTGCAACTGCCCGTGCACAAGTTTGGGATACTAGGGTACCCCTACTCTAGTACACCGACAGGAGCCCCCGGGCCTGGGCCACACACGGTGCCGAGCGCTGTTGGGCCAGGCCCAAAACAGGGCACGGGCACGCGCGGCCTGGGTTTTGCCGTATCTTACTCCGTATCCACCGCGCCCTCCTCGAACGGCATGCGTCGAATGCGGCGTCGTGGGAGAGATCATGGGTGGTTTCTTTATTCGGAAGGACGAAACGTCCGCCCCCTTCCTCTTTATAAGCAGGGGAAACAGGGGCAGTTCGCCCATCTCGCCGGTTGCTACTCCAATCTCAAGAATCTCCGCCACTCCCCCTGCTTCCCAAAGCTGAAAGAGAGCAGCGCTCCACCCCCCCATCGCCACAGGCACCACCAACACCGTCGATCTCTCTCACCACCTCCGCCATGGCTCCGAAAGCCGACAAGGGGAAGGTCGTGAATTCGGCCGAGGCACAGCGGCTCCTCGCGCTGCGAAAGGAGCGGGCAATCTCCCCCCCCCCCAGCTCGCCGCGAAGGAGCTGAGGGAGTACTACTACCTCTTCTGGTCGACGGAGACGCGAGCGCATCCGCGCACGAAGGTACTCCCGGCTGCCACTTCGGAACTGGCTCCGAATGGATACCCTTTCTTCGCGATGTTCTTCTACTGCGGGCTCTGCTCGCCTTTCTCTGAATTTTTCTGCGATATCATGAACACCTATGGGTTCCGCCTCCTTGACTTCACCCCCCAATGTCGTTCTGACCATGGCAGTTTTCGCACATCTCTGCGAAAACTTTGTCAGAGTCCATCCAAATGTAGCTCTTTTCCGCCACTTCTTAATGCCCCGAGTTGAGAGAGGAGAGCCTTTATCCGGCGAAATCGCCTGGATCTTGAGAGCTGGCAAGAAGGAAGCTTATCTGGAGGGAGAGCTCTGCAGCAAGTGGGAGGAATGGAGAGCAGAATGGTGCTGGATTGTCGAGGAGAACCCGCAGCCATTTACCGCCCAGCGCCAAGCCCCGATAGCACGCGGCAACGACTGGAGCAACGTGGCCCCTGAAGACGATAGGCTGAAGATTGCCGTCATCTGGATCCTACGCCTCAAGCTTGCTGGGCTCACCGTAGGCGCCGTTGGTGCAGATTTTCTTTGCCGCCGCATCGCCCCCCTGCAGGAGAGGAGGAGACCCGCCTGGGAGTTCCAGAACTCGGCGGATATCATGAGGCTGCGTCCGGGCCTCAACTTCAACTTCACCATCCTGGAACTGGACGCGATGATCCTGGAACTGTTCAAGCACGATCCTCAGCATCCCGAAGCGTTCATGTTGCCGAGGGGTGTCGTTCCGTTGTGCAACAACTCCTCGCTCGACCGCATCCGTGCAATGATGCCGCTGTGCGACTCGCATGGAATTGTCCCAACTTGGCAAGAGCCTGCAGACGACATCATGCAGGAGTTCTTTGACGGCTTGGTTGAAGTGCCGGTCCGCTCCGACGAGCAGAAGAGCCTTACTCGCGACACCACCGACGCGGAGATGCAGCGCATCGCCACTAGGCTGGAAGAGGCGGCGGCAGCCGCTGCCGCGGGTGAGTTTGGATTCACCGTGGAGGAGGCAGAGGCAGCAGAGGCGGCAAGCCTTGCCGAGCGAGAGCAGTTTGCCGGCGAGGGAGAGCTTGCCAGGCCTGAAGATGAGTCGAGCGAGCCCGGCGAGGGAGAGCTTGACGGACCCGAACCTTCAGACAGCTTGCCGCAAGCGGAGCCCCCAGCTCCACCAAGAAGGCGTCTCCGCAAGGCCATGGACGTAGTGGGGCGGCAGACGAGTCAACAGCCGTTGTGCTGCGTGACACGCTCTACCGCGGCAAGCACTGTTGCCGCGGGAGTGCCTCACGCCGCTGCGGCAACTGGAGCGGGGTCTTCGCGGCCCACCGCTACTGCTCCTGCCAAGCGGACAAGGGAACCTACTCCTCCGCCTCGTCGCACCGGAGGCGAGCCGGACTTCGATCTCTCCGTGCTTAGCTCCGACGAGGAAGAAGAAGAGTAAGATTCTCTGTTGTACTTCTATTTCTTCAATTCTTGCTGTTTCGTCTTGTATCCGATTTGCTTTACTCTGAACCCATTCCTTTTCAGGACTCTGGCCCAGAGAGCAGCGAAGAGAGCCAAGGTCCCGGTGATTGTCATCGAGGACGAACCCACCGCGACAGCAGGGGGCGGGTCTGGGACCACCTTGCCGGACCCGGCAACTTTTCCCCAAAGCAGCCCCCAGCACAGCCCCTAGCGTAAGTATATAGTTTACTTCCTGCTGTCAGGCGCGCATGGGCGCTCCTTCTTTGCTGATATCTGACTTTTGGTTTGTGTAGGAGCAGAGCAGCCTCACTAGGAGTGCCCGGAAGCCGCTCCCGAAATGCCATCTGCTTCGACTACACCGCCAAGGGAGGATTCCCCGGCAAGGGAGCGTTCTCCGGCAAGGGAGAATTCTCCGGCAAGGGACAGTTCTCCGGCAAGGGACAGCACTGGCGACCCCCCGGTGGTTGAGACCATGACTGCAGATCCTAGTACAGGTAATCCTCTTGCTTGAAAACTTCCCTTGGGTTCTTCTTTTTCTGATTTTCTTTTTGGATATTTGCTTGACTTTTCTCCCTTTTCCGGTCGTCAGATCCATCTGCCACGGAGCCGATGGAAACCGAGGTCGCCGGCGATGAGAACGCGCGCGGTGATACCGACGACGCCGCTGTCGCCGAAGAAGAGGCCGGCGCTGATGATCCCATCGGCGAAGAGGCCGCCAAAGCTGCCGCCACAGAAGCTGGCGAGGGATCCGCGATTGCACTGACGGCCCCGAGGCTGCAGGAGCGCCAGGCGCTACGCCGACCGCCGATCCCTCCGCCACTGCTGCAGCGTCAGGCTCCGAAGAGCCCCAGCCCGGCGCCTATTTGAAGGCCAGCGATGGCGTCTTCATCAAGCTCCCCTGCGTGTCGAGCTCCAGGGCGCCGGTCGAAGGAGAAACCTTTGACGAAGAGGTGCTCGCCTCCGTTGGGCTGGCGCTGGTCGACGCACCAAGCAGCAGCAGCGACGAGCCTGAGGAGGAGCGGCTGCTGCGGAAGCTGTTGTCGCTTTACCGCGCCCGACAGGCCAAGCTGGAATCCCGAGAAGCGCTTGTCGCGAAGGCGGGAGTGGACATCGAGAAGCGCGTGGAGGAGCTCCGGGGTCTCAGGCAGGAAGCTCTTCGATCCCTGGCAGAGGAGCGTGAGCAAGTCATCGAGGAGCGGAAAGCCTTCCTCCTCGAGAAGGCTGAGGTTGAAGAGCAACAGCGGCTCGTTGCCGAGAAGCTATCTACGCAAGAAGGCGAGTTGGCGCAGCACAAGGTCAACCTTGACAGCCATGAGGAGGAGCTTGCCGCGCGCGAGCAAGCAATTGGCGGGGCTCTCAAGGAAGCAGAGGATGCTGCTGCAGCTGCCGAGGCCGCCAAGAAGGAGCTGGAGACGAAGATGGCGCAGCTAGAGGCCGATCTCAAGGCGAGCGGCGAGGAGCTTGCTGCGCTCAAGCGTGAGCGCGAGAAGGACGCCGCCGCTCATGGCGAGCTGCAGGGTCGTCTCGCTGAGAGGAGCAAAGAGCTTAGCGCCGCCAAGGACTCCAACGCGGATCTTGAGTTGAAGCTGGCCACTTTGACCAAGACGCTGGACGACACCAGGGAGCAGGAGGTGGCCTTGAAAGAGAAGAGCAAGGCCGACGAGGTGCTGCTGGCGAATGCTGCTGCCACCCAGAATGCTTTCAGGGAGACTGTGGAGCACTGGACCGAGGGTCTCGTGGATCTTGCCGCAGCCATCGACGGGGAGTTGGCGCAGCTGGGGATGGAGGATCTCGGGTACTCCTCCGATGAGCACCTCCAACCCAGCGCCAAGCTCAGCTTGTTCTTCAAAGGCGTGGCGACGGCCCTCCAGCGACTCCGGGAGAAGATCCCAAAGCAGCTGGCCGACGAGTCGCGCAAGATCTGCGAGGGAGCTCTTCAAAAGGTGCTGGTGAAGGTGTCCTTCCGCAACCCAGGCCTCAACCTCACCAACGTCCTCAGGTCCTTGCCGCCGGATGCTGATCTGGAAGCGCTCAAGGCCCTTGTCGCACCCATTGTAGACAAGGTGAGCGGAATCAAGAGGGTTGAGGGCGATCGCGTAGATTAGGCCGCCCGTTTTCTCTTTTTCTTGTCGCTGTTGGTCATGTTATGAGAACAATCTATTAGAGCTGCGACAAGCTATCTTGTAATATGACTCTATTTTGGGTGGTGATTGCTATGTTAATTCATTTACTTGATTCCTTCCCTTGTATGTTTTTGCCCTACGCTTTTAGGGAACTTGTCGGTGCAGGCACCTTAGCCGCGAGCGCTGAGTGCGGGACGTAAGCAGCCTGCTAGCGGTGCCGCTACCGACAAGAAACCTTGTCGCAACTAGTCGCAGCTCACTTAAATTGTTGAGCGGACTCGAAACAAAGTAAGGGCGCAACTAGCTACGAGTTGGTTCCTCCGCGCACAGGTTTTCCATACAAAGCACGGTCGTTCGAGGAAGATAACTTAAAAAAAATTTAAAAACTGATTGTTCAAGCTTTAGCAACTTAGCTTTTCTGTCGTTTGCTTCCCGGCAAGGCGAAACTTCCTTGAACGACGCTTGGTCCACACCGTTATCTTCTCCTTTCCCCCCGGCAAACTTGTGGGGGAGGGAACCTTCCTTTCTTTTAGAAAGAGAAAGAAGAGAAAATAAAGATATGGAGCCTTACGGGTCGTTATTGCTTACCGGGGGTAGGCGCTGCACAAAGTGTCAGATAACGCATGCAAAAAAAAGTAGAAAGCATGAAATTGACAAGATGTGCGGAGCGCATGAGCCTTACTTATGCACGGGGTCTGCGCCCGGCTTCGTACAAAGGATTACATGCAACATCGGCAAGACTTGTACAAAAGGTGGTTGCCGGAACTGGTTCCGGCAACCGCGCCCTACGGGTAAAACTGACGAAGATGCTCAATGTTCCAGGAGTTGCTCACCGGAATGCCATCTTCGGTCTCAAGGCGGACAGCGCCAGGCCTAGTGACTCGTTTCACCCGGTAAGGGCCTTCCCACTTCGGCGTCAACTTGTTGGAATTCTTGGCGGACTGAACGCGCCGAAGAACAAGGTCGCCTTCCTCGAGACTTCTGGCATTAACTTTGCGGCTATGGTAGCGGCGCAAAGCTTGCTGGTATCGAGCAGCTCATACAGCAGCCTGAAGACGGTCCCCCTCAAGGAGCAGCGCGTCATCTTGCCGCAACTGCTCTTGCTCAAGCTCATCATAAGCGAGCACTCGAGGTGACCCGTATACGAGTTCCGTGGGGAGAACTGCCTCTGCTCCATAGACTAGAGCGAAAGGTGTCTGGCCAGTGGCTCAATTTGGCGTCGTCCTGATCGACCAAAGAACCACCGGCAGCTCCTCAATCCAGTTCCTTCTGCACTTGTGCAGCCTGTCGAAAGTCCTGGTCTTGACCCCGCGCAGCACTTCAGCATTCGCCCTCTCCGCTTGACCGTTGCTTCTCCGATGAGCAACAGAAGCGAAGCAGACCTTGGCGCCAAGATCTTGGACGTACTGCATGAAGGTGCGGCTCGTGAATTGCGTGTCGTTGTCGGTGATGATCCTGTTAGGGATCCCGAAGCGGCAAACAATCGACCTGAAAAACTTGACTGCTGACTGTGCTGTCACCTTCCTCACTGCTTCCACTTCCGGCCACTTTGTGAACTTGTCGATTGCAACGTACAAGTACTCAAAGCCCCCGACAGCTCGGGGAAAGGGGCTGAGGATATCGAGCCCCCAGACCGAAAATGGCCAGGATAAAGGGATCGTCTGGAGAGCTTGAGCTGGCTGGTGTATCTGCTTGGAATGGAACTGGCACGCTTCACACTTGGTTATTTGTGCAGTTGCATCCTGGAGGGCTGTCGGACAAAAGAAACCTTGCCGGAACGCTTTGCCGGCAAGTGTTCTTGCGCCAATGTGGTGACCACATATGCCTCCATGTATCTCTGCCAACAGCTTTTGTCCGTCTTCCCGGTGAATACACTTCAATTTCACGCTGTTGAGTCTTCTTCTGTACAGTGTGTTGTCGACAAACTGGTACATACTTGACTGCCGGGCTACTCTTTCCGCTTCTTCTTGCTCTTCGGGAAGTTCTCCTGTCTGAAGGAAACGGACAATCTGCTGTGCCCATGCTGGAGCTTGCGGCTCGACAACAAGGACTAAAGGCACATCTGCTGCTGCGGGAACATCTGCATCTATGGCGAGAACCTGCGGCTCAGCTGGAGCTTGATGTTCCCCGGCAAGCTTGCCGGAGCAAAACTTGTCGGGAGCGTCTGCTTCAATGGAACAAACCCTAGGGCTTGCCGGAGCAGACTGCTCCTCAGCACCCTTGGTGTTGATCTTGAGGACCTTCTTGGCGGCGGCTTCGGGGAGCTCTGCCGGAAAATAGTCACCAGAAATCAACTTCCTCTTCTTGCTCTGTCTAGTTGATGGTGTTACGGACGGTTGAGTCAGCTTGAGCACAAAGATCCCTGGTTCCACAGGTAACTTAAGTGCGGCGCACTTTGACAGGCCATCGGCAATGTCGTTCTGAGCTCTTGGAACATGTTCCATCTGCAGGCCATCAAAGTGCTCTTCTAGCTTCCTCACTTCATCAACGTAAGCTTCCATCAATGGACTCTGATAATTCTTGTTCACTTGGCGGACGACAAGCTGTGAGTCACCCCTGACAATGAGCTTCTTGATCCCAAGGTCTGCTGCGATCCTGAGACCGGCAAGCAAACCTTCATACTCTGCAGTATTGTTTGTTGCTTGCTCCTTGGGAAAGTGCATCTGGACTACATACTTGAGGTGCTCTCCGGTGGGTGCAACAAGTAGCATGCCCGCACCGGCGCCTTGCAGCGAGAAGGCACCATCAAAGTACATCAGCCACTCTTTGCTTGCCTCCTTGACGGGGATGCTCGTTTCTGGAATTTCTTCATCTTGTGTTGGCGTCCACTCTGCTATGAACTCTGCCAATGCTCTGCTTTGGATAGTTGAAGTGCTCTAAAACTTGAGGCCAAAGCTTGACAGTTCCAGTGCCCACTCGACAATCCTGCCTGTTGCTTCTGGATTTTGCAGTATCCTCTTCAGCGGAAAACGAGTGACGACTGTGATCTCATGTGCTTGGAAGTAATGGCGCAGCTTTCTCGAGGCCATGAGAAGGCCGAAAAGCAATTTCTGCACCCCAGAGTACCTTGACCTAGCCTCCTGCAGAAGGGAACTGACAAAGTAAAGTGGGCGCTGCACCATTCTTTTCTGCATCTTCTCACGCGCTTGCGCAGATCCATCTTTGTCGGGACCAGAGCTCGCCGGTGAAGTCCCTTGCTTGTCGCTGGATGCATCTGTCGTGGTTGCTGGCTCATCATCCGGCTCCCTCTCCGCTACTAACGCAGCACTAACCACTTGATTGGTTGCCGCTATATATAGCAGCAACTTCTCTTGTGGCTTAGGTGCGACAAGTGTTGGAGTGGAGGACAGGTATCTCTTTAAGTCCTGCAGTGCAGCCTCCGCTTCCGGAGTCCATTTCATTGGACCTGCCTTTTTCAATATTTTGAAAAATGGCAGGGCACGCTCAGCAGACCTAGAGATAAACCTGCTGAGAGCAGCTACGCAATCGGCAAGTCTTCATACATCCTTGACGCGCTTTGGTGCTTCAATCTGCTCAATGGCCTTGATCTTGTCGGGATTGGCTTCAATTCCCCGCTAAGACACAAAGAACCCGAGAAGCTTGCCGGAGGGGAGTCCAAACACACACTTCTCGGGGTTAAGCTTGAGGTTGATCTTGCGCAGATTTGCAAAGGTTTCGTCTAAATCTTGAATCAGAGTCGCCTTGTCCTTGCTCTTGACCACTATGTCATCCATGTAGGCTTCCACATTTCTGTGTATTTGTGGCTCAAAAGCGTCATGGACTACCCTTGCAAATGTTGAACCAGCATTCTTTAAACCGAAAGGCATCCGTACGAAACAGTATGTGCCACATGGGGTGATGAATGCGGTCTTCTCCTCATCCTCTTCTGCCATGAAGATCTGATGGTATCCTGAGTATGCATCAAGAAATGAAAGCAAGTCACATCCGGCCGTGGAGTCGACAATCTGGTCGATGCGCGGCAAGGGAAATGGGTCTTTGGGACAAGCTTTATTGACATCGGTAAAGTCGATACAAAGCCTCCATTTCCCGTTCGCCTTGCGCACGACTACAAGATTGGCCAACCACGTAGGATGGAGCACTCCTCTGACAAGGCCTGCTGCTTCCAATTTCTTGATTTCTTCTGCGATGAATTCTTGGCGCTCCACTGCCTATTTCCTGACTTTCTGCTAGACGGGCCACGCATGAGGACAGACGGCAAGATGGTGCTTGATTACTTTCCTGGGAACACCGGGGATGTCAGACGTTTGCCACGCAAACACGTCGACATTCGCCCGCAGGAAAGCAACAAGCGCGCTTTCCTATTTAGGGTCGAGAGTGGCACTGATGGTGAAGGTACCATCGGTGCCATCCTCCTTGGCTAACACCTTCTTGGTCTCTGGTGAAGCTGCCATTGTCTTCTTACACTTGCCGGTGGAGCTCGATGGTGCGTCCTCGACGGTAGCGCAGCACTCCGAAGAGGTGCGCTTGCCGAAGTGGGCATCAGAACTCTTGCCGGACTTGGTCTCCTTCTTCGCCCCGGGAGCTTCAACGGCAAGTGACTTGCGATTTGTTGCGGCTGCTGCTTCCCAGTAGATCTTGTCGGCACAGATAAGAGCATCCTTCTTGTCGCCAGGGACGGAGATGACACTTATCGGGCCTGGCATCTTCAGCATGTTGTATGCATAGTGAGAGGCTGCCATGAACTTGGCGAGTGCTGGACGGCCGAGTATCCCATTGTAAGGCAATGGAAAGTCAGCAACGTCAAAAGTGACCCTCTCAGTCCTGAAGTTCAACTCGCTGCCAAATGTCACCGGCAACGTGATCTTTCCCTTTGGCTTGCTCCTTCCCGGATTGATTCCTTGGAATGTGCCGGTCTCTTCGAGCTCGCTATCAGGGATCTGGAGTTTCTGGAGTACCGCGGAGGAGATCAGGTTCAAGCCGGCCCCGCCGTCAACTAGCATCTTAGTGACCTTGAGGTTGCGGATAATTGGTGAAACCAACATCGGCAAGCACCCGACCGCAGTTATGCGATCAGGGTGGTCCTCAATATCAAAGATGATAGGCATGCTGGACCATTTCAGAGGCCTGCGGGACTCGACGGGTGGTTCTACCGCATTAACTTCCCGCACCCACTGCTTGAGCTGGCGGTGTGAAGTATGTAGAGAAGCACCGCCGTCAACGCATAGGACCTCTGTGGCTTTCTGGAATTCCTGCTCATCGGTCTCGTCATCATCCATATCTTCATCATCGTCGTCATCTTCATCCTTGTCGCAGCCGTGGGGGGGTCTGTCTCCTTGCCGCTGCTTGGCCTTGCCGCGGCGTCCTCCTCGGCCAGGGCGTTTCTTGCCGGCTCCTCCAGCACCTTCCTGGGCTTTCTCCTTGTCGCGTCGCTCGTATTCAGCCTTTTGCTGCTCGACAAGCTGCTCGACCTTCTTGCAGCTCCGGAGGTCATGGCCCTTGGTGCGGTGGATCTTGCAGTACTGCTTGTTGGTGCCGTCCTGCATGCCGGTGACCGCCACAGCCTGGTAGTTGGTGCCTGCGGCAATCTCCTTGCCGGAGTTACCAGCTTCGGCTTTCTTGGCGCCACCTCCGTTGCCGGACTGCTCAACGACTAGCACATCTCTGCCTTTCTTCTTCCAGTTGTTCCGCTGCCGGTTTTTCTTTGCCGGGGCAGCCTCCTCACTATCAGATCCTCCTGCTTCTGTATTCTCTCCGGGGAGTTTCCTCCCTTCCTCAGCACGTGCACACTTGTCGGCCAGGGCATATAGCTCACTGACGTCTCTGATCTTGCACATCGCCATCTCCTCCCGCATCCTGCGGTTCTGCACGTTCTGATGGAACGCACTGATCACCGCGGCAGGGTGGACATCTGGGATGTTGTGCTGTACGCGGCTGAATCTCTGAATGTACTTGCGTAGGGGCTCTCCTTCCTTTTGGGCGAGCAGATGAAGGTCGCTCTCTTGGCCATGAGGTTTGTGGCCGCCTGTAAAGGCGCCGACAAACTGATGGCATAGGTCTGCCCAGGAGGATATGGAGTTGTCCGGCAAGTGCAAGAGCCAGGATCTAACATTGGGCTTGAGCACCAGCGGGAAGTAGTTGGCAAGGATCTTGTCGTCCCGCCCCCCAGCAGCTTGCACCGCGATGGTGTAGATGCTGAGGAACTCCGACGGATGCGACTTGCCGTCGTACTTCTCTGGTACGTCTGGCTTGAAATTCTTCGTGCTGGGCCACTGGACTTGCCGCAGCTCACAAGTGAACGCAGGGCAACCTACCGTGTACGGCAAGTCGCCTGGTTCCCCTGGTGCATACATGTCGACAGAGGGCCCAGCGCGCTGGTCCGATTGACGCCGCGCTTCTCTTCGGCGCATGATGCGGGTACGAGTGTCTTCTCGCTGTCGTTCGTGAAGAATTTGGCGCTGATCGCGACGAGCTCGTGGATCTGATGATGCGGTAAAGTCGCTGTCGAGGTGGATCCGGCGAGTCGGCGATCTTGGCCTTCGGGATGGAGAGTGCATGGTGGTTGCACCCCCACCGGTTTCGTCGCCATTGGCTCGTGCCTGGCGGTCCTGCCGTGGCAGCGATGTACTCGGCTGCCGCGGAGTGTCGCCGTTGGCGAAGCCGATGAGACTCTGAATGGTGGCCCTCCATTCATCGATCTTGTCTGCTGTTGGAGGGTAATCCAGGAGCAGTTGAGCTCGCGCCAAAGCTTCTGCTCGAGTGGTGGGCGGCAGTGGCGAACGGTGCGAGGAGCGGGATATGCTCGGACTTCTAACTATGTTAGAAGGAGCAGTATCCCGTCCAGGCGACCGTGTCTCGCTCGTGCCAGCATGTTGGCGTGCATGCTGGTCTTGAGCACCCCGAGATCCACCGGCTCGATCTTGGTCCAACAAACGTATGGCACTGCGAATACCATGACGCTGTCGGTCCTGCGCCTCCTGAGATGGGCGCGGTGCATGTACGGACGCCGAGGTCTGCGTAGCCTTGTCCTTGGACCTAGCAGCACCGTGAGCTCCCTCGTCGATGTCCGTTCTTCCGCCGGCGTCTACCCCACCACCCGTTTGCTCCGGTGGTGGTGGGATCGACGTAGACGGAACAGCTGCCGCCGAAGTCTTCTTCTTCGGGGGCATGTCGATGAAGAAGATGTAGATCTAGCTCGTGTGAACGCCGGATCAGGTTCACACAACCTCGACGCCCCCTACCTGGCGCGCCAAAGATGTTGGGGAAGCTGATCCATGAACACCTATGGGACCGGCGGACCATGCCCCTTTTGGTTCGGCGGGGGGCGGAGATCGCACGAAGAGCGGATCGAGGCGAAGCACACGAGCAGTTTACCCAGCTTCGGAGCTCTCCGGAGAGATAACACTCCTACTGCTGCATGTTTGAGTGTATTGAGTTCTTGCTCGGGAGCGCTGAGTGCTACAGTACACACTAGCTGCTAACGAGACCGAGCGTGAGTGAGTTTCTGCCTTCGAACCGAACTGAACCCCCCCTCTACGTTGCACATGGGCCTCCTTTTATATGCTAAAGGGGTCACCGACAGGTGCCAACGTAGATAAGGGTAAAAGTGGAAAAGGAATTGCGATTGGTACAACCACCTGTACAGTGTATCCTACCTAACCCTGACGGCAGGGGACAAAGGCATTAAATGCCCGTCTGCGTCGCCCAAATAGTGCAAAAAGGACCGTCAAGGACGCCACCGCTTGCCACGATGGCAATTTTGTCAGCGTCGCTTGCCATCGTGCACCGCTGGCCGCACAGCCTCTTGCCACGCGCGCCTGGAAAGGTCCCAGGGCGACATGTTGGTGGATGTGCTGGAGCGTGGGTACAGAGTGGTAGTTTGCCGCGGCAAGCGCCTTGCCGCGGTCGTTGTCTTGTCGCGTCTGGAAGCTTGTCGCTCACCGGGCCTTGCCGGGACGCGTGGCGCGTCGCGGCAAGTTCCTTGCGATGCCTTGGTTGGCCTTCCCGGCAAGCTCCTCTTGCCGGAGCCTTGTCTCCTTGGCTTGAATACTTTGTTCTTGAATGGCTCCAAAGGAACCACGGAGGACCTTGGCGGTCATCCGGCAAGCCTTGCCGCGGGGCGCTGCAACTGCCCGTGCACAAGTTCGGGATACTAGGGTACCCTACTCTAGTACAACGACACGCGTGTCCGTGGATTGAGGTCGTCAAGCGCTCCATTTGTATTGAAGGTGCCCGTCGGGCCCTTGCCCGTGCTAAGGTGCACTGGGGCAAGCTAGACACGGAGAAGCTGTTGACGGACGCGCCACCGCCGGGCAAGGAGTATCGTACGCCCGAGATGTATTATAATGGCGTTCTGAAGGGTGCCCGCCGCATAGTGGATGAGTGCTCCAAAGATGTAATTTTTGAGTGAACTCGCATTTGTTATCATGTACGCTGAAGCTTTGTTCATATGCGTTAAGCAACGCTTGTTAATTTAAAATATTACCTTCTATGCGGCCGTTTATCAAATCTGAGAGATGCAAGTCGTCAGCTTCGACCCCCATGCCACGAGTGCTGGGGTATTCGGGATAAACCTGAGCACTCTTGTTCCCATTCTTGGGTCCATCTAGGGAGGCGTTCAGCACAACGAACCAGGCCGTCGGACTTATAGTGCTTTATCACTCTCACTTAGCCATAGAATTCTATAATTTTAAATTTCGGCGAAGCCCCTAGTATTCGGAAGACCGAGTTCGGGGCGCTATCCACGCCTAGGCCGGATAAGTCTGGTTCCTCGCTCGAAGTGGCATAAGTATTTAAGGACTCGAACAAACCTCGCGAACAGCGACCGGTCTCTCGCACTATCATGACAGTCAGTTTTAGCTTTCTCTACTGAGGTGTTAACCCAGCTCAACTGGGGCACAATCGCAGTAGTTCTCCCAGCGCTACCTTAGCCAACAATGCGGAATTTAAGGTACCAAAACATGGGAGCCGGGCAAACCCAACTATTGACCAAAGGCATGATTCGGAGCCGATGCATATAGTGCTATAAGTTCGGGGTGCTGCACTTGTTAGAGTGTTCAGTCTTCTCACACCATGTTATGGGGTGTTGTAAGCCCCTGGTGTACTATCCGTACCAAAGTGTACGGTTGCATAGTGTCATGACTGAACATATTTGCATATAAAAATAAGTACAATAATAGGTAAGAGCTATATATTGTTTATTAAAAAAGGGCTGCTGCGAAAGCAGAACGATACAAAAAGTGCGGTAAGCAAGAGATGGGAGTATTTGACATATTCCCCTTCAGGGGCAAGCTGCAGGATTGTAAGAGAAACGGGTATTAAACTCGTTATAGAGACCACCTGGATTTTTGACGTGGCTTGCTTCCTCCCTGGCTATTGCATCGTTGGTTTGGCGAGAGTATTGCCAGACAGGCCTTCCGAATAGTTGGGTCCTAAAAGTGTGTGAAAAGGAAAACGGCGAAATAGGGAGCCCCTTAGTGCGGTTGAGCCGCATTCTGGGCATGCCGTTGTTGTGCCCCTCCCCTTATGCCCATGGTATCTCCAAGGCGTAATTATGTACGCGTGGTACCAGTGTTGCCGTTTGACGGGGGCCGGGGTTGGGGCCGCACTGCTATGCTTGCTCGGAACGTGCCAGCCGGATTTGTTGTAGGTTACTTCGGGCTCGCTTGACGTTGTCCGGACGTTTGGCACCTGGATTGGAGAACTACCTTGAGAGGCTACTCTGTACTTTCGCTGCCAGGGCCACCGTGTGCTCCTCCGTTCGGAGAGAGCGTTCGGTGTTTCCGTTTACCATGATGACTCCGCGAGGTCCTGGCATCTTGAGCTTGAGATATGCGTAGTGCGGCACCGCATTGAATTTGGCAAATGTGGTTCACCCGAGCAGGGCGTGATAGCCGCTGCGGAATGGGACTATGTCGAAGATTAACTCCTCGCTCCGGAAGTTATCCGGGGATCCGAAGACCACCTCGAGTGTGACCGAGCCTGTACAGCTGGCTTCTACCCCTGGAATGACACCTTTGAAGGTTGTCTTTGTGGGTTTAATCCTTGAAGGATCGATGCCCATTTTTCGCACTGTGTCCTGGTAAAGTAGGTTTAGGCTACTGCCGCCGTCCATTAGGACTCTGGTAAGGTGGAATCTGTCGATAATTGGGTCTAGGACCAGTGCGGCGAATCCGCCATGACGGATGTTGGTGGGATGGTCCCGTCTATCGAAGGTGATCGGGCAGGAGGACCATGGGTTGAATTTTGGGGCGACTGGCTCCAGCGTGTAGATGTCCTTGAGAGCACGCTTCCGCTCCCTTTTGGGGATGTGGGTTGCTTATATCATATTCACCGTTCGAACTTGCGGGGGAAATCCCTTCTGTCCTTTGTTGTTCGACGGTCGGGGCCCCTCCTCGTCATCGCTATGTAGCCCCTTGTCTCTGGTCTCGGCACTTAACTTGCCTGCCTGCTTGAACACCCAACAATCCCTGTTGGTGTGATTGGCTGGTTGTTCGGGTGTGCCGTGTATCTAGCACGAGCGATCGAGTATCCGGTCTAAGATGGATGGGCCCTGAGGGTTTCTTTTGAATGGCTTCTTCCGCTAACCCGGTTTAGAGCCTCTGAATCCGGCATTGACTGCCATATCTTCAGTATTGTCACCGTTAATGCGGCATTTATGCTTGTTGCAACGTGACCTGCCGTTGTTATCCTTGGTATCCGAATTGCCGGGGCTCTTGGTTATGTTGTTGCTATGAGCTAGCCAGTTGTCTTCTCCCGCGCAGAAGCGGGTCATGAGTGTCGTGAGGGCTGCCATAGACTTCGGCTTTTCCTGTCCTAGGTGCCGGGCAAGCCATTCGTCTTGGATGTTGTGCCTGAAGGCTGTGAGGGCCTCGGCGTCCGGACAATCGACTATTTGGTTTTTCTTGGTCAGGAACCGTGTCCCGAATTGTCTGGCCGATTCCTCTGGCTACTGGATTATGTGGCTTAGGTCATCGGCGTCTGGTGGTCACACATACGTGCCCTGGAAGTTGTCAAGGAATGTGGATTCCAGGTCCTCCCAACAACTAATTGACTCTGCTGGCAGGCTATTAAGCCAATGTCGAGCTGGTCCTTTAAGCTTGAGCGGGAGGTATTTGATGGTGTGTAGATCATCACCACGGCCATATGGATGTGAAGGAGATAATCCTCGATCCGTACCGCAGGATCTGTTGTGCCATCGTATGATTCGATGTTTACGGGCTTGAAGCCCTCAGGGATTTGATGATCCATTACTTCGTCTGTGAAGCATAGTGGGTGTGTAGCGCCCCTGTACTGGGCTATATCGCGACGCAGCTCGGACGAGCTTGGTCTGTTGTATTCGGCCGGGCCATACTTATTATGTCCGGCGTGACGGCTAGCGTCACGTGAAGCGGGGCGCCCATGCGATCTGTAGATCGATCTTGTTTGCCTTGCCTTATTCTCCAAGATGTCTCGCAGGTCTGTTGCGTCTCCCCGTACTCTAGTATGTTTTGAGCGGTATCGGGGGGCGGCCTGGGTTGGGGGCCTGAAGGCCTCTCTATCGCGGCCACGGGGTGGCCTATCGGGCGCATCGTACGCTGGTGATGTAGGTTTAGTTGCTTCCTCCTCAAGTTGGGGTAGCAGCCTGCGCTTCGGGTAGCTCTTGGATGGGCGTTATAGTTTATACTCTTCGGACGCCAGGACTTCGGTCCATCTGTCGGCTAGCAAGTCTTGGTCAGCTCTAAGCTGCTGCTGTTTCTTCTTGAGGCTGCTTGCCATGGCTACGAGTCTACGTTTGAAACACTCTTGTTCGACGGGATCCTCTGGCACGACGAATTCGTCGTCGTCGAGGCTTGCCTAATCTTCGGAGGGAGGCATGTAATTGTCGTCCTCGTCTTCTTTGTCGGCCGCTTTCTCATGAGGGCTGGCTCCTTCGTCCTCCTACACTGAATCCTGCTGGAGGGGTTTGTCCTCGGCACTGTCCGGCGTATTGTTATCTCCGGTGCCGGAATCGCCGTTTCTGCTTTGGCGGGACTTAGAGCGGCGCCGCTGACGTCGGCGCTTGGGTTGCTTCTTGGAGGGATCATCCTCCGTTTTCTCCTCGCCATCCCCCGCTTTAGGGGTGTCCACCATGTATATGTCATATGACGAGGTGGCTTTCCAGTTCCCTATAGGCACTGGTTCTTGATCGTCTCCTTCATCGGCGTCCATGCCATCAATATCTTTGGAGTCGAAGTCGAGCATGTCGGTTAAATCGTCAATGGTGTCTACAAAGTGGGTGGTGGGTGGGCTACAAATTTCTTCGTCGTTCGGATCCCAACCGTGTTGGCCGTAGTCCGGCCAGGGCTCTCCTGACAAAGAGAGAGACTTTAACGAATTCAGGATGTTGCCGAAAGGTGAGTGCTGAAAGACATCCGCGGCGGTGAACTCCATGACCGGAGCCCAATCGGGCTTAATCGGGAGAGGTGCGGGATTTATGGAGTCCGGATCGGAGTCCGGCACCTTGGAGTCACGGGCCTTGCGAGGGACTAGGCTGGTATCCGGCTCTATCGCCGTAGAGATTGCAGTTTCCGGGGCCGCGTCTAACCGTCCATCCCCGACTGGCGTAGTGGGCTCTGAGCTAATGGTCAGAGCAGACACCTGAGCGACGCTTTGGGCGTTGTCCGATGACAGAGCTAAATCGTGCCCATCATGACAGTGTGCCGCGCCCGGTTGTGGCTCGAATCCGTCGAAGATCAAGTCCCCGCGGATGTCGGCCGTGTAGTTTAAGCTTCCAAACCTGACCTGATGGCCAGGGGCGTAGCTTTCGATCTGCTCCAGATGGCCGAACGAGTCAGCCCGTAGCGCAAAGCCGCCGAATACAAAGATCTGTCCAGGGAGAAAAGTCTCATCCCGGACCGCATCGCGATTGACGAGCGAAGAAGCCATCGGGCCTAAAAGGCGACGACACAGAGGAACTCTCAATGAAAGCACCAATGTCGGTGTCAAAACCGGCGGATCTCGGGTAGGGGGTCCCGAACTGTGCATCTAGGCGGATGGTAACAGGAGACAAGGGACACGATGTTTTTACCCAGGTTCGGGCCCTCTCGATGGAGGTAAAACCCTACTCCTGCTTGATTAATATTGATGATATGGGTAGTACAATAGTAGATCTACCACGAGATCGGAGTGGCTAAACCCTAGAATCTAGCCTATGGTATGATTGTTGTTCGTCCTACGGACTAAAACTCTCCGGTTTATATAGACACCGGAGAGGGCTAGGGTTAGACAGAGTCGGTTACAATGGGAGGAGATCTTCATATTGTATCGCCAAGCTTGCCTTCCACGCCAAGGAAAGTCCCATCCGGACACGGGACGAAGTCTTCAATCTTGTATCTTCATAGTCCGGGAGTCCGGCCATCCGGACACCCCCTAATCCGGGACTCCCTCACCCGGAAAGACCCTTGCCGGGGCCCCGGTAAGGGTCTTGCCGAAGACATCCGCGGGGCCACAGCCCGGCCCGCACCTGCCAAGACTCCACCGTCGTTCCCACGCAGCTGCCAGCCCACCAACTAGGCGGGCACCTGCGTGGCAGCATGCGGCTTCCAGGCAAACTCACCAAGCACCTATGTGGTGGCGCAGATCTTCATGAAAACTCTGCCACCACACCAACTCAGCAGCCAGCCAGCCAGCGTGGCACTACACGCCTCGTTAGCTCGGACGCGTGTTGAAGCAAGGCGAGGCGGCGACAGGTGGGACGAGCTTCCTTGTTGTCCCCGATAAAGCAAGAAGGGCACGTCGGTAGTGCATTAAATGCATTTGTCCTACAGTGACAGGAGATAGACTTGACTTCTGTACAACTTTCCACCTCTTGTGTGCCACTATGCCACTGTACAACTCAGTACGGTATAGTTATGTTACATCAAATAATCGATGCGGTTCTAACTTAAGATAAAATTGTCTTGGCCATGAACCCGAAGCGGCGATGAGAAACAGGGTGCCTAGTCCTGGCACTGGCCCTCCACCCTATGGTCTCCGTCGACGCAGTCGGTGATGGGCTTGATATGCTCCTTGAGCGCCGCGAGGTCTGCCTCCTCCGGCAAGCTCTCCAACGCGTCGGCAAAGTTGACGATGGGGTTCCAGAACGCCACCTTGGTGAGCACCTTGGTCAGGGTGCCCCGGCAGAGCCTTCGGGACTCGTTGGCCAGATAAGTTGCCCGGTTGGAGTGGAGCTGATCTAGGGCGTCGAGGATGTGCTCGAAGAACAAGGATTACCAGAGCCCGTTGATGGAAGCCTATGTGGATGAAGTGAGGAAGTTGGAAGAGCGCTTTGACGAGTTGCAAGTAGAGCATGTTCCCCGAGCATAGAACGACATTGTTGACGACCTATCAAAACATGTTGCCCTCAAGTTGCCTGTGGAACCAGGTACCTTTGTGCTCCGATTAACTCAGCCATCTGGTGAACCATCAGCAGGACAAAGCAAACGAAGGAAGGCAGGCCCCGGCAAGTACTTTCCCACTGAGCTCCCAGGAGCCGCCGGCAAGGATGTTGTTGGGTGTCCCAAGCTTGCGGGAGAGCAGCGGCCCCCGGCAGGGCCCCAAGCCGTGGCCGTAGAGGCAGCTGCCCTTACGGCTGAAGATGTGCCTTTAGTTCTTACCGTCGAGCCCCGGTCTGCGGCATGGGCGCAGCCCACTGTCCGTTTCCTCCAAACAGGGGAGTGATAACCCACAAGTGTAGGGGATCGCAACATTTTTTTCGATAAGTAAGAGTGTCGAACCCAATGAGGAGCTAAAGGTAGAATAAATATTCCCTCAAGTTCTATCGACCACCGATACAACTCTACGCACGCTTGACGTTCGCTTTACCTAGAACAAGTATGAAACTATAAGTACTTTGTAGGTGTTGTTGGATAGGTTTGCAAGATAATAAAGAGCACGTAAATAAAAGCTAGGGGCTGTTTAGATGAATAAGTAATAAAGAAAATATAGCGAGTGTGGAAAAGTGGGGATAGGAGTTGTGGAATTGTCCCTAAGCAATTGACTATGTTACTAGACCGGTAATCACTATTGCAATTCTATTTGTGGGAGAGGCATAAGCTAACATACTTTCTCTACTTGGATCATATGCACTTATGATTGGAACTCTAGCAAGCATCCGCAACTACTAAAGATTCATTAAGGTAAAACCCAACCATAGCATTAAAGTATCAACTCCCCTTTATCCCATACGCAACAATCCCCTTACTCGGGTTTGTGTTTCAGTCACTCACGCAACCCACTATAAGCGAATCATGAACGCATTGCAACACCCTACAGCGGGGATCCCTCACGCTTGCGCGACATGGAGAGCACCATAGGACAATACCAATGATAAAACATGCAACTCAAACCAATCATAGCAATTCATCAATCGCCGATAGGACAACGAAAATCTACTCAGACATCATAGGATGGAAACACATCATTGGATAATAATATGAAGCATAAAGCACCATGCTCAAGTAGAGGGTACAGAGGGTTGTGGGAGAGTGGACCGCTGAATATAGATGGGGGAAGATGATGGAGATGTTGGTGCAGACGGCGGAGGTGTTGGTGTAGATCGCGGTGATGATGATGGCCCCCGGTGGCGTTCCGGCGCCACCGGAAGCAAGGGGGAGAGAGTCCCCCTTCTTCTTCTTCTTCTTCCTTGACCTCCTCCCTAGATGGGAGAAGGGTTTCCCCTCTGGTCCTTGGCTCCCATGGCGTGGGAGGGGCGAGAGCCCCTCCGAGATTGGATCTATCTCTCTGTTTCTGCGTCCTCTGATTCTACCCCTTCACCGTTTCTTTAATATCCGGAGATCCGTAACTCCGATTGGGGTGAATCTTTCGCCCAGATTTTTCTCATAAAATTAGCTTTCTTGCAGCAAAAGAAGGGCATCAACCGCCTTACGGGTGGCCCACGAGAGTGCCAGGCACGCCCAAGGGGTGTGGGCGCGCCCCCTGTCTCGTGGCCACCTCGGACACCGTTTCGCGTTGATTCTTCCTCCGGAAAATCCCAAATATTCCAAAATAATTCTCCGTCCGTTTTTATCCCATTTGGACTCCATTTGATATTGGTTTTCTGCGAAACATAAAACATGCAACAAATAGGAACTGGCACTGGGCACTGGATCAATATGTTAGTCCCAAAAATAGTATAAAAAGTTGCCAAAAGTATATGAAAGTTGAAGAATATTGGCATGGAACAATCAAAAGTTATAGATACGACGGAGACGTACCAGGGAGCTCCCTGAGGAACAAGAAGAAGTAGAGAGGGTAGCCTGTCGGTCCAGCATGTACCAGTTCGTGGATGATGCCCTATACAGAAGGAGACCGAACGGCGTGAAGTTGAAGTGCATTCCTTGGGAAGATGGACTGAGGCTGTTGGCAGAGATACATGGAGGCATGTGTGGCTCCCACATAGGGTTGAGGGCCCTTACCAGCAAGACATTCCGGCAAGGTTTCTTCTGGCCCATCGCTCTCCAGGATGCGACGGCACTAGTAACCAAGTGTGAAGTGTGCCAGTTCCATTCAAAGAAGCTTCATCAACCAGCCCAAGCCCTTCAGACAACCCCTCTTTCCTGGCCATTTTCGGTCTGGGGGCTCGACATACTAGGCCCATTTCCCCGTGTTGTTGGGGGCTTTGAGTACTTGTACGTTGCGATCGACAAGTTCACAAAGTGGCCGGAAGTGGAACCAGTGAGAAAGGTGACAGCACAGTCAGCCGTCAAGTTCTTCAAGGGGCTAGTCTGTCGTTTTGGTGTGCCCAACAGGGTCATCAACGACAACGGCACATAGTTCACAAGTCGCACCTTCATGCAGTACATTCAGGATCTCGGCGGCAAGGTTTGTTTGTTTCTGTTGCTCATCCCAAAAGTAACGACCAGGCTGAGAGGGAGAATGCAGAAGTGTTGTGGGGCCTCAAGACCAGAACTTTTGACAAGTTGCACAAGTGCGGAAGGCGATGGATTGATGAATTGCCAATGGTTCTTTAGTCGATCAGAACGACGCCAAATTGAGCCATTGGCCAGACACCCTTTGCCCTGGTATACGGGGCAGAAGAAGTTCTCCCCACGGAACTCATATACGGGTCACATCGAGTGCTTGCTTATGATGAGCTTGAGCAAGAGCAGTTGCACCAAGAGGATGCGATGCTCCTTTAGGAAGATAGTCTTCGGGCTGCTGTGCGAGCCGCTCGCTACCAGCAAGCCTTGCGCCGCTATCATAGCCGCAAGGTTCACGTCCGAAGCCTGGAGGAAGGTGACCTTGTTCTTCGGCGAGTTCAATCCGCCAAGAATTCAAACAAGTTAACGCCAAAGTGGGAAGGCCCTTATTGGGTAATATGAGTCACCAGGCCCGGCGTAGTCCACCTGGAGACCGAAGATGGCATTTCAGTGAGCAATTCCTGGAATATCGAACATCTTCGCAAGTTTTACCCCTAAGGCGCGGTTATCGGGAGCCCCGGCAACCCCCATTTTGAACTAGCCTTGCCGGTAAGGCATGTAACCCTATATACAAAGCTAGACGCAGACCCTGAGCATAAATAAATGAAGGTCTGATGCCCTAAGTTTTAGCATGCATGCTAGGTTAAGTCTCTCTCTTTGTGTTAGGGTCGATAGTGCTTAGCGGTAACTAACCCCTAGCATAGAAGTTGAGTGTGCGTCCCTATGTCCCTTCCCGTCCATTCTTTTGGTTCACAGGATGCGCGGGCGTTTCTGCTGAGCTGTTTGGGGGGAGGAAACATGCCGACACCCAAACCCCGGCAAGCCAAGGTTGCCGCGGAGATCCAACCATGGCAAGCCCCGGGTTGCCGGGGGGCTACAGAATTAGATAAGTCTTTCATCCCCCACTCTACATTTTCCGTATGGAACTTGAACGTACGGAGCTTTGCTTACTCTTATACCACTGTGCTCCCTCTTTCCTGTGCCCAAGAACCTTTTCTTTGGGTCGGAACTTGGTTGTAGCACGATAGAAAGGGAGCAAACGAAGGGCCTAATCCTACTTTGCCCCTACCTCTGCCAAAAGGCGTGAGTATAGTCGAGCCATGGGGTGGGAGAACGGCAAGGTTTGTTGCCGGGTGATGATGTTTATTTTTAAGATAACAAGGATTCGCTCCTTGGTGTGGGCCTCGCTCGCGCACAAAAGAACTCGGCAAACACCCCTTTTCTTCATTAATACATTGTTAACAAGTACAATTCATACGAAATGGGAGTTTGAGCAAGGGGATTACAAGGTTTAAATCTGACGAATGCCCGCATGCTTAGAAACTAAAAAAAAGATAAGGTGCCCGTAATCCCTTTCTTGTCTCTCTCCTCAGGAAACGGAACAAGATGGCGGAAGGGCAAAAGAAGTACCTGGGCAAGGTACGAGCAGCAGAGACACCAAGAGAACATCCCGGTGGCCGTCTAGAAGAGGGCCAGTGATGACGGTGACGGGGAAGAAGCCGAACGATGAGGCAGCGGGCCGGCAATACGCGACGAAGGCGTCGGTGCCATCGTACTCCGAGTTGACGGCCCGCCACCTGCCTTCTTCGTCTTCTCCGGCCTCCCCATGCCAGCCGCTCAAGGAGGCGACCCCGAGAAGCTCAAGGAGCTGGCGGTGCCGATGGTGGTGTTGCCTGCGTCACTCAGGGACGATGTGTCCGACGCCTAGTCGAACCCGTCATCCTCCCGCCCGCTACCCTCGTCGTCGTTGTCGCTGTCCTCCTCGTTGCTCTCGCCCGAGAAGGAGCTTTTGTCATCGGTCGAGCTCTCCGCACAGCACCCTAGCCTGTGTTCCGAGCACCCGGAGACCTTGACGGAGAGCAGGTCGCTCTCCGCTAGCCTGAAGTAGAGGACATTCCCATCCATCAAGCAATGGGCACGTGCGAAGGTTTTCCAACCCCGACGAAGGAGCATCACATGAGGGGCGGGGAACCTTGTGTTCACCCACATGTCGTCGTGGCAACACCCCTTCATGTGAAGCCTCAGCCTCGGTAGCCGGTCGATCTCCATCACCCTTGCGAATGCCTCAGGAAGGCAAAGGCGGCTGCATGGTGGCCCACGCAGCTGCAGAATGAACTCCAGCGTTGTGTCCCTGACATGACCGCTCGACGAAGCAGGAGGAGATGGTGGAGGAGATGGTGATGGAGATGAAGACGACGTAGGCGTCTCCTTCCACGCTCTCCTCTGCCTCGACCACCTCTGCCTCAGCCGCCTCGCCGACCGCGGCCCTGTCCGGCATCCCCTGTTGGAGATCGTTGCAGAAAATAAAAAAATTCTACGCATCACCAAGATCAATCTATGGAGTTATCCAGCAACAAGAGAGAGAGATGCATCTACATACCCTTGTAGATCATGAGCGGAAGTGTTCAAGGGAACGGGGTTGAAGGAGTCGTACTCGTCGTGATCCAAATCACCGAAGATCCTAGCGCCAAACGGACGGCACCTCCGCGTTCAACACACATATGGAGCAGAGGCGTCTCCCGCACCTTGATCCAGCAAGGAGGAGGGAGAAGTTGAGGAAGATATCTCCAGCAGCAGCACGACGGCATGGTGGTGATGGAGAGGCAGTACTCCGACAGGGCTTCGCCAAGCGTCTGCGGAGGAGGAGAGGTGTTGGGGAGGGGAAGGGCTACGCCTTGGAGGTGTGTTTGCAGCCCTCAACTCGCCCCTCTATTTATAGGGGGAGGAGGAAGGGGGCCGGCCCCCTCTAGATGAGATCTAGAGGGGGGGCGACGGCCAAGGGGGGGGACTTGCCCCCCAAGCAAAGGGAGGCGCCCCCCTTAGGGTTTCCCCCCCAACCCTAGGCGCATGGGCCCAAGGGGGGATGCGCCCAGCCCTCTAGGGGCTGGTTCCCTTCCTTACACGGCCCATGAGGCCCTACGGGAGAGGTGGCCCCTCCCGTTGGACCCCCGAAACCCTTCCGGTGGCCCCGGTACAATACCGGTATGACCCCGAAACTTTTCAGTGACCGTATTTCAACTTCCCATATATAAATCTTCACCTACGGACCATTCCGGAACTCCTCGTGACGTCCGAGATCTCATCCGGGACTCCAAACAACATTTGGTAATCACATACAAGTCTTCCTTGTAACCCTACCATCACCGAACCTTAAGTGTGTAGACCCTACGGGTTCGGGAATCACTCAGACATGACCGAGATAGCTCTCCGGCCAATAACCAACAGCAGGATCTGGATACCCATGTTGGCTCCCACATGTTCCACTATGATATCATCGGATGAACCACGATGTCGAGGATTCAAGTAATCCCGTATACAATTCCCTTTGTCAATCGGTATGTTACTTGCCCGAGATTCGATCGTCGGTATCCCAATACCTCGTTCAATCTCGTTACTGGCAAGTCACTTTACTCGTCACGTAATGCATGATCCCGTGACCAACCACTTGGTCACATTGATCTCATTATGATGATGCATTACCGAGTGGGCCCAGAGATACCTCTCCATCATATGGAGTGATAAATCCCAGTCTCGATCCGTGTCAACCCAACAGACACTTTCGGAGATACCTGTGTATACCTTTATAGCCACCTAGTTATGTTGTGACGTTTGGTACACCCAAAGCACTCCTACGGTATCCGGGAGTTACACGATCTCATGGTCTAAGGAAATGATACTTGACATTAGAAAAGCTCTAGCAAACGAACTACACGATCTTGTGCTATGCTTAGGATTGGGTCTTGTCCATCACATCATTCTCCTAATGATGTGATCCCGTTATCAATGACATCCAATGTCCATAGTCAGGAAACCATGACTATCTGTTGATCAACGAGCTAGTCAACTAGACGCTCACTAGGGACATGTTGTGGTTTATGTATTCACACATGTATTAGGATTTCCCGATAACACAATTATAGCATGAACAATAGACAATTATCATGAACAACGAAATATAATAATAACCATTTTATTATTGCCTCTAGGGAATATTTCCAACAGTCTCCCACTTGCACTAGAGTCAATAATCTAGTTACATTGTGATGAATCGAACACCCATAGAGTTCTGGTGTTGATCACGTTTTGCTCGCGGAAGAGGTTTAGTCAACGGATCTGTGAAATTCAGATCCGTGTGCACTTTGCAAATATCTATGTCTCCATCTTGAACATTTTCATGAATGGAGTTGAAGCGACGCTTGATGTGCCTGGTCTTCTTGTGAAACCTGGGCTCCTTGGCAAGGGCAATGGCTCCAGTGTTGTCACAGAAGACAGTGATCGGCCCTGACGCATTGGGTATGACTCCTAGGTCGGTGATGAACTCCTTCATCCAGATTGCTTCATGTGCTACCTCCGAGGCTGCCATGTACTCCGCTTCACATGTAGATCCCGCCATGACGCTTTGCTTGCAACTGCGCCAGCTTACTGCCTCACTATTCAAAATATACATGTATCCTGTTTGTGACTTAGAGTCATCCAGATCTGTGTCGAAGGTAGCATCGACGTAACCCTTTCCGACGAGCTCTTCGTCACCTCCATAAACGAGAAACATATCCTTAGTCCTTTTCAGGTACTTCGGGATATTCTTGACCGATGTCGAGTGTTCCATGCCGGGATTACTTTGGTACCTTCCTATCAAACTTACGGCCAGGTTTACATCAGGTCTGGTACACAGCATGGCACACATAATAGACCCTATGGCCGAGGCATAGGGGATGACACTCATCTTTTCTTTATCTTCTGCCATGGTCGGGGATTGAGCTGAGCTCAATTTCACACCTTGCAACACAGGCAAGAACCCCTTCTTGGACTGATCCATATCAAACTTCTTCAATATCTTATCAAGGTATGTGCTTTGTGAAAGACCTATGAGGCGTCTCGATCTATCTCTATAGATCTTGATGCCTAATATGTAAGCAGCTTCTCCAAGGTCCTTCATTGAAAAACACTTATTCAAGTAGGACTTAATGTTGTCCAAAAGTTCTATATCATTTCCCATCAAAAGTATGTCATCTACATATAGTATGAGAAATGCTACAGAGCTCCCACTCACTTTCTTGTAAACGCAGGCTTCTCCATAAGTCTGCATAAACCCAAATGCTTTGATCATTTCATCAAAGCGAATGTTCCAACTCCGAGATGCTTGCACCAGCCCATAAATGGATCGCTGGAGCTTGCATACCTTGTTAGCATTCTTAGGATCGACAAAACCTTCTGGCTGCATCATATACAGTTCTTCCTTAACATAGCCGTTAAGGAATGCCGTTTTGACATCCATTTGCCATATCTCATAATCATAATATGCGGCAATTGCTAACATAATTCGGACGGACTTCAGCTTCGCTAGGGAGAGAAAGTATCATCGTAGTCAACTCCTTGAACTTGCCGATAACCCTTAGCGACAAGTCGAGCTTTATAGATGGTAACATTGCCATTTGCGTCCATCTTCTTCTTAAAGATCCATTTATTTTCTATCGTTCGCCGATTGATACGTCCATTTTGCATCATGATTTTATATCAATATTTATTGCATTATGGGCTGTTATTTCACATTATGTCACAATACTTATGGCTATTCTCTCTTATTTTACAAGGTTTACATGAAGAGGGAGAATGCCAGCAGCTGGAATTCTGGGCTGGAAAAGGAGCAAATATTGGAGACCTATTCTGCATAACTCCAAAAGTCCTGAAACTCCACGGAATATCTTAAAATAAATAAAGAAATATCGTCACCAAAGATGAAGGCCAGGGGGCCCACACCCTTCTCACGAGGGTGGGAGGCACCCCCCCGGGGCGCGCCCCCCTACCTCGTGGGCCCCCTGATGGCTCTCCGACGCCCATCTTCTCCTATATGAAGTCTTTCGATGATAAAAAAACATCAAGCAACCTTTCGGGACGAGACTCCGCCTCCACGAGGCAGAACCTTGGCGGAACCAATCTAGGGCTCCGGCAGAGCTGTTCTGCCGGGGACACTTCCCTCCGGGAGGGGGAAATCATCACCAACGTCATCACCAACGATCCTCTCATCGGGAGAGGGCAATCTCCCTCAACATCTTCACCAGCACCATCTCATCTCCAAACCCTATTTCATATCTTGTATCCAATTCTTGTCTCCAAGTTCGGGATTGGTGCTAGTAGGTTGCTAGTAGTGTTGATTACTCCTTGTAGTTGATGCTAGTTGGTTTATTTGGTGGAAAATCATATGTTCAGATCCTTTGTGCATATTATTACCCCTCTTATTATGAACATGAATATGCTTTGTGAGTAGTTACGTTTGTTCCTGAGGACAAGGGAGAAGTCTTGCTATTAGTAATCATGTGAACTTGGTATTCGTTTGATATTTTGATAAGATGTATGTTGTCTAGCCTCTAGTGGTGTTATGTGAACGTCGACTACATTAAACTTCACCATTATTTGGGCCTAGAGGAAGGCATTGGTAAGTAATAAGTAGATGATGGGTTGCTAGAGTGACAGAAGCTTAAACCCTAGTTTATGCGTTGCTTCGTAAGGGGCTGATTTGGATCCATATGTTTCATGCTATGGTTAGGTTTACTTTAATACTTTTGTTGTAGTTGCGGATGCTTGCAATAGAGGTTAATCATAAGTGGGATGCTTGTTCAAGTAAGAACAGCACCCAAGCACCGGTCCACCCACATATCAAATTATCAAAGTACCGAACGTGAATCATATGAGCGTGATGAAAACTAGCTTGACGATATTCCCATGTGTCCTCGGGAGCGCTTTTCCTATTATAAGAGTTTGTCCAGGCTTGTACTTTGCTATAAAAAGGATTGGGCCACCTTGCTGCACTTTATTTACTTTTGTTACTTGTTGCTCGTTACGATTTATCTTATCACAAAACTATCTGTTACCACTTATTTCAGTACTTGGAGAGAATACCTTGCTGAAACCGCTTATCATTTCCTTCTGCTCCTCATTGGGTTCGACACTCTTACTTATCGAAAGGACTACGATAGATCCCCTATACTTGTGGGTCATCAAGACTCTTTTCTGGCGCCGTTTCCGGGGAGTGTAGCGCCTTTGGTAGGTGGAATTTGGTAAGGAAAAAATTATAGTGTGCTGAAATTTTCTGTCACTTGTTACTATGGAAAGTAATTCTCTGAGGGGCTTGTTCGGGGTATCTTCACCCAGTCCAGTAGAGCAAAGAGTTTCTCCTCAACCTACTGAACCTATTGAAAATGAAACTCCTTTTGAAATTCCATCGGGTATGATGGAAAAACTGCTAGCTAAGACTTTTATAGGAGATGGAACAAAGCATCATGATGAACATCTACTCTATGTGGATGAAGTTTGTGGACTATTTAAGCTTGCAGGTATACCCGATGATGTTGTTAAGAAGAAGTCCTTCCCTTTATCTTTGAAGGGAGACGCATTGACATGGTATAGGCTATGTGATGATACGAGATCATGGAACTATAAAAGATTGAAACTGGAATTTCATCAAAAGTATTAACCTATGCATCTTGTTCACCGTGATCGCAATTATATATATAATTTCTGGCCTCGTGAAGGAGAAAGCATCGCTCAAGCTTGGGGGAGGATTAAATCAATTTTATATTCATGCCCCAATCATGAGCTCTCAAGAGAAATAATTGTTCAAAGTTTTTATGCTCGGCTTTCTGATGATAATCGCACCATGCTCGATACTTCTTGTGTTGGCTCTTTTATGATGAAGACTATTGAATTCAGATGGAATTTATTGGATAGAATTAAACACAACTCTGAAGATTGGGACCTCGACGAAGGTAAGGAGTCAGGTATGACACCTAAGTTTGATTGTGTTAAATCTTTTATGGATACCGATATTTTCCGTAAGTTTAGCACTAAATATGGACTTGACTCTGAGATAGTAGCTTCTCTCTGTGAATCTTTTGCTACCCATGTTGATCTCCCCAAGGAGAAGTGGTTTAAATATCATCCTCCCATAGAAGTAAAAGTAGCTGCACCTATTAAAGTTGAAGAAAGACTGTCACTTACAATGATCCTATTGTTCCTACTTCTTATGTTGAGAAACCACCTTTCCCTGTTAGAATGAAGGATCATGCTAAAGCTTCAACTGCTGTTCGTAAAAGCAATATTAGAACTTATACACCTCCTGAGCAAGTTAAAGTAGAACCTAATATTGCTATTGTTAAATATCTCTTATCTGATAATATTGATGGGCATGTTATTCAATTTTATGGTGAAACTGCTAGAATTGCTAAACCTTGTGCTAGAGATAAACATAGACCTGTGGTAGGCGTGCCTGTTATTTCTATTAAAATAGGAGATCATTGTTATCATGGCTTATGTGATATGGGTGCTAGTGCTAGTGTAATACCCATTGACTTATACAAAGAAATTACGCATGATATTGCACCTACTGAGTTAGAAGATATTGATGTTACAATTAAACTTGCCAATAGAGATACTATATCTGCAATGGGAATTGTTAGAGATGTTGAAGTCTTGTGTGGAAAGACCAAATATCCCGCTGATTTTCTTGTTCTTGGTTCTCCACAAGATAGCTTTTGTCCCATTATATTTCGTAGACCCTTCTTGAGTACTGTTAATGTTAAGATAGACTGCGAAAAGAATGTTGTTATTATTGGCTTAGATGATATGGTTCGTGAGTTTAATTTCTCTAAATTTAGTAAACAACATCGTGAGGAAGAATAGACTAGTAAGGATGAGATTATTGGTCTTGCTTCTATTGTTGTACCTCCTAGTGACCCTTTAGAACAATATTTGCTAGACCATGAAAATGATATGTTCATGAATGAAAGAAGGGAAATAGATGAAGTATTCTTTAAACAGGAACCAATTCTGCAACACAATTTGCCTGTTGAAATCCTAGGGGATCCTCCTCCACCCAAGGGTGATCCCGTGTTTGAGCTTAAACCGTTGCCTGGTAATCTTAAATATGCTTATCTTGATGAAAAGAAAATATATCCTGTTATTATTAGTGCTAACCTTGAAAACTCTGAAGAAGCACCGTGCCGCTATTGGATATACTCTTGATGATCTTAAGGGCATTAGTCCCACGCTATGTCAACATAAAATAAATTTGGAAGAGGATGCCAAACCAGTTCGTGATCCTCAACGACGTCTGAATCCTAAAATGAAAGAAGTGGTAAGAAAAGAAATACTCAAGCTTCTGGAGGCAGGTATAATTTATCCCGTTGTTGATAGTCAGTGGGTAAGTCATGTCCATTGTGTCCCTAAGAAGGGAGGTATTACTGTTGTCCCTAATGATAAAGATGAATTGATCCTGCAAAGAATTATCACAGGCTATAGGATGGTAATTGATTTCCGCAAATTAAATAAAGCTACTAAGAAAGATCATTACCCCTTACCTTTTATTGATCAAATGCTAGAAAGATTATGCAAACATACACATTATTGCTTTCTAGATGGTTATTCTGGTTTCTCTCAAATACCTGGGTCAGCTAAAGAACAATCAAAGACTACTTTTACATGCCCTTTTGGTACTTTTGCTTATAGATGTATGCCTTTTGGTTTATGTAATGCACCTGCTACCTTTCAAAGATGCATGATGGCTATATTCTCTAACTTTTGTGAAAAAAATTGTGAGGTTTTCATGGACGATTTCTCCGTCTATGGTTCCTATTTTGATGATTGCTTGAGCAATCTTGATCGAGTTTTGCAGAGATGTGAAGAAACTAATCTTGTCTTGAATTGGGAAAAGTGCCACTTTATGGTTAATGAAGGTATTGTCTTGGGGCACAAAGTTTCTGAAAGAGGTATTGAAGTTGATAAAGCCAAAGTTGTTGCTATTGAAAAGATGCCATGTCCCAAGGACATCAAAGGTATAAGAAGTTTCCTTGGTCACGCTGGATTTTATAGGAGGTTCATTAAGGACTTCTCAAAAATTTCTCGGCCTCTGACTAATTTATTACAAAAAGATGTACCATTTGTCTTTGATGATGATTGTGTAGAAGCATTTGAAATACTTAAGAAAGCATTAGTCTCTGCACCTGTTGTTCAGCCACCTGATTGGAATTTACCCTTTGAAATTATGTGTGATGCTAGTGATTATGCTGTAGGTGTTGTTCTAGGACAAAGAGTTGATAAGAAATTAAATGTTATTCATTATGCTAGTAAGACTCTAGACAATGCTCAAAGAAATTATGCTACTACCGAAAAGGAACTTTTAGCAGTTGTATTCGCTTGTGATAAATTCAGACCCTATATTGTATACTCTAAAGTAACTATTCACACTGATCATGCTGCTATTAAATATCTTATGGAAAAGAAAGATGCAAAATCTAGACTTATTAGATGGGTTCTCTTGCTGCAAGAATCTGATTTGTATATTGTTGATAGAAAAGGACCTAAGAACCCCGTTGCAGATAACTTATCTAGGTTAGAGAATGTTCTTGATGACCCACTACCTATTGATGATAGCTTCCCTCATGAGCAATTAAATGTCATAAGCACTTCTCGTAGCACTCCATAGTATGCTGATTATGCTAATTATATTGTCGCTAAATTTATACCAATTAGATTCACATACCAACAAAAGAAAAAGTTTTTCTATGATTTGTGACATTACTTTCGGGATGACCCACATCTTTATAAAGAAGGAGTAGATGGTGTTATTAGACGTTGTGTACCTGAGCATGAATAGGAACAGATCCTACGCAAGTGTCACTCCGAAGCTTATGGAGGACACCCCGCTGGAGATAGAACTGCACATAAGGTATTGCAATCCGGATTTTATTGGCCTACTCTCTTCAAGGATACCCGTAAGTTTGTCTTGTCTTGCGATGAATGTCAAAGAATTGGTAATATTAGTAGACATCAAGAAATGCCTATGAATTATTCACTTGTTATTGAACCATTTGATGTTTGGGGCTTTGATTATATGGGACCTTTTCCTTCCTCTAATGGATATACACATATTTTAGTTGCTGTTGATTACTTTACTAAGTGGGTAGAAGCTATTCCAACTAGTAGTGTTGATCATAACACTTCTATTAAAATGCTTAAGGAAGTTATTTTTCTGAGGTTCGGAGTCCCTAGATATTTAATGACTGATGGTGGTTCACACTTTATTCATGGTGCTTTCCGTAAAATGCTTGCTAAATATGACTTTACTCATAATTGCATCTCCATATCACCCACAGTCTAGTGGTCAGGTAGAATTGAGCAATAGAGAGCTCAAATTAATTTTGCAAAAGACTGTTAATAGGTCTAGAAAGAATTGGTCCAAGAAACTTGATGATGCATTATGGGCCTATAGAACTGCATATAAAAATCTTATGGGTATGTCTCTGTATAAAATGGTCTATGGAAAAGCATGTCACTTACCTCTCGAACTAGAACATAAGGCATATTGGGCTATTAAAGAGATCAACTATGATTTCAAACTTGTCGGTGAGAAGAGGTTATTTGATATTAGCTCACTTGATGAATGGAGAACCCAAGCTTATGAAAATGCCAAGTTGTTTAAAGAAAAAGTTAAAAGATGGCATGACAAAAGAATACAAAAGTGTGAGTTTAATGTAGGTGATTATGTATTGCTATACAACTCTCATTTAAGATTTTTTGCAGGAAAACTTTTCTCTAAATGGGAAGGTCCCTACGTTATCGAGGAGGTCTATCGTTCCGGTGCCATAAAAATCAACAAATTTGAAGGCACAAACCCGAAGGTGGTAAACGGTCAAAGAATCAAACATTATATCTCAGGTAATCCCATAAATGTTGAAACCAATATTATTGAAACCGTAACCCCGGAGGAATACATAAGGGACACTTTCCAGACCGTTTCAGACTCCGAAAAGGAATAGGTATGTGGTGACTCCAAAACAATTTTTAAGGCAATATTTCTCCATTGTGGATTATCTAGAAAAATAGAAAAATAAGTGGCAGTCCGGGAAGGACACGAGGCCTCTACGAGGGTGGAGGGCGCGCCCTACCCCCCTGGGCGCGCCCCCCTACCTCGTGAGCACCTCGTGTGCCCTCCAGACTCCGTTTTCTTGCACGATACGTATTTTGGTCAGTAAAAATTCATTATATATCCTCCTGAAGGTTTTGACTCTCGTATCACGCACATATCCTCTGTTTTCATTTTGAGTTGTTCCTCCTGCAGATTTGAACAAGATGTCGTCCCAAGATTCGGAGGGAGAGAGCTACATAGCTGATTATATTGCAAATCCAAAAGTATATGGGGATGTGGAACACTATGGCTGGACCACCAAGGAAGAAGAAGACTATGATCCAAAGAGTAAGGAGGAGACAAGCTCTGATGAAGAGGACGAACCACTGCCTCAACCTGGTGATATGCATGTGGAGTTCAAGAAGTCAAGCCTCCCTAAGGTCCAATCTATCCCACCATGTTTTTTGCAGGACAGCAAGGCAACACTATGCAAGAAGATAATGAAACTTGAGCTCGAGAATGAGGATCTGAGGGAGGAAAATTTTAGCCTCAGGCGTAAGCTAGAGAAGAAAAGTGCAACAACTTCACCTCCATCACCTTCGAAGAAATAATCATATGGGTATGGGCATTCCCCTTGGCAACTGCCAAGCTTGGGGGAGGTGCCCCGGTATCGTATCACCATCACAACTCCTATCTTTACCCTTTTTTTGTAGTTCGATCCTTTTAGTAGTATTTTGATTTAGTAGAATAAAGTCTTGGCATGATCTAGTTTTAAGTTTTGCTTTATGATCCCTCTATGTAATCGAGTCCGTGAGCTATATATAATAAAGATTAGTGTTGAGTCAAGGGCTTGATTATTTTGCCATGATCTTGGGTGAATAGAAAGAAGAAAAAGAATAAAAAGAAACAAATAGTTCATATTGATCTTATTGAGAGTAATGACTCACATAGAAAAGAGTATGATGATTAAAAGTTGTTAGGAGTTGGCAAATATAGCTTTGGTCATCGTTGCAATTAATAGGAAGTAATAAGGAAAGAGAGGTTTCACATATAGATACATTATCATTGACATCTCTTATGATTGGGAGCACTCATTAAAATATGACATGCTAAAGAGTTGAGGTTGGACAAGGAAGACAACATAATGAGTTATGTTTTCTTACATCTGAGATAAAGTATGTTGTCATGGATCCTCTAACGTGTTGAGCTTGCCTTTCCCCCTCATGCTAGCCAAATTCTCAGCACCAAGTAGAAATACTACTTGTGCTTCCAAATACCCTTAAACCAGTTTTGCCACGAGAGTCCACCATATCTACCTATGGATTGAGTAAGATCCTTCAAGTAAGTTGTCATCGGTGCAAGCAATAAAAATTGCTCTCTAAATATGCATGACTTATTAGTGCAGAGAAAATAAGCTTTGTACGAACTTGTTATGGAAGTAATAAAAGCGACGGACTGCATAATAAAGGTCCACATGCAAGGGGCAATATAAAGTGACGTTCTTTTGCATTAAGATTTTGTTCATTAACCCTAAACGCGCATGACAACCTCTGCTTCCCTCTCCGAGTTAAGGAGTACCGAAGGGAAGGAAGAAAAACCAAGTGAAAGAAAGAGATCGCAATGGTCTAAGATATAGTCAGTGAACAATAACTCAGATCTGATGTCGGGGCCCCATCTTGCCAATCTTCCTGTAAGCATTGGAAGGGATCCTTTAGAAATAGTTCTTAGCTCCAATCAAGCTTTCTCTGCTGTCTAGGATCATTAGTGCCATAGTGGAGACACTTTTCTCAAATAAGAATGGTCACAGTTTTGGCTTGTACATTCATAATGATACCATGAGTATCCCAATGGTGTAAGACCGTCGACTATTTGCTGGGGAAAAAGAATACCTAATCATGAGGATCCTCCAGAATCTTTTCGAGTGCTCGTTTGAGAACTACAATCTCCTGGGTGACCGATAGCAAAGTAGTACCGTGAGGGAAAGGTGAAAAGAACCCCCAGGGCCGTCGTTCACCGGGGCTTCGGTCGCCGGCTTCCCTGTCATCAGTTCACCAACTTCCTCACTTATTTTTTTGGCTTTTTGACCCCATATTGTAGGGTGGATCTCGAAAGATAGGAAAGATCTCCCTCCAAGCCGTACATACGACTTTCACTGATCCTGCTCATGCTTTTTTTCTCAATTGGTAAAGTCTCTCAGCCTTGCAAAGTGGAAAAAGAGATGGGCGTCGGATCCATGTTTCGCTAATCCCGAGCTTGAAGTCCCGTTCCCTGGTCAAAAAAGGGTTGGTTGCAAGGATTGTAAATACCATAACAGCAAAGTAGAATGCACCAAATTTTTCGAGTAGGATTCGACAATTGCTGAGTAGGATTCGACAATGGGCCTGCTGAAGGTACTGAAAGAATGGAGGATGTTCGTTCTGTCGACAGTTCCTCGGACGCCAGAAAGTTCCTCAATCCCGTGCCTGTTCCCGAGCGAGTTAGTCCCATTTCGATGACGAACGACACGATGTGTTCCTCCATAGAGCTTCCCATTTGACATTTCTGGTGCATTCTTCTTCCTTTCCTTGGTCTTTCATTCCGTCATATTCCAAATAACTTATCTAATTACAACGTATTAACCGCTAATGCACCTTTTTTTATCAAATCTCAGGGCAAAGGGCCTACCTTTTATTACTATTCTCTACTTTATGCAAGAGTCATGGTGATCTTCACCCTTCCTTTTTCATTTTATCCTTTGGCAAGCTCAGCATGTTGGAAAGAACATGATATATATATCTAATTGGATGTAGGGGAGCATGAATTATTGTTGTTGACATTACCCTTGAGGTAAAAGGTTGTGGGGCAAAATTATAAGCCCCTATCTTTCTCTGTGTCCGATTAAAACTCCGTAACCATAAGTATTGTGTGAGTGTTAGCAATTATGAAGGACTAAGTGATAGTTGAGTATGTGGACTTGCTTTTAAGCTCTGACATAGACTCTTTCCGATGTTATGATAAACTGCAATTGCTTCAATGACTGAGACTATAATTTGTTGGTACTCAATGAGGTTTCTGATTCATACTTTTGCATTGTGAAAATCATCACTTGAACATAAGTAATCATATGACAAAATCTTTACATGTTGCTGTTATGAAAATAATCATGATGCCTTCATGTCCGTATTATATTTTTTATCGACGCCTCTACCTCTAAACATGAGGACATATTTATTGTTATTGGCTTTTCGCTTCAGGACAAGCGAGGTCTAAGCTTGGGGGAGTTGATACGTCCATTTTGCATCATGCTTTTATATCAATATTTATTGCATTATGGGTTGTTATTTCACGTTATGTCACAATACTTATGGCTATTCTCTCTTATTTTCCAAGGTTTACATGAAGAGGGAGAATGCCGGCAGCTGGAATTCTGGGCTGGAAAAGGAGCAAATATTGGAGACCTATTCTGCGTAACTCCAAAAGTCATGAAACTCCACAGAATATCTTAAAATAAATAAAGAAAAATCGTCGCCAAAGATGAAGGCCAGGGGGGCCACACCCTGCTCACGAGGGTGGGGGGCGCCCCCCGCCCCCTAGGGCGCACCCCCCTACCTCGTGAGCCCCCTGGTGGCTCTCCGACGCCCATCTTCTCCTATATGAAGTCTTTCGATGAGAAAAAAACATCAAGCAACCTTTCAGGACGAGACTCCGCCGCCACGAGGCGGAACCTTGGCGGAACCAATCTAGGGCTCCGGCAGAGCTATTCTGCCGGGGACACTTCCCTTCGGGAGGGGGAAATCATCACCAACGTCATCACCAACGATCCTCTCATGGGGAGAGGGCAATCTCCATCAAAATCTTCACCAGCACCATCTCATCTCCAAACCCTAGTTCATCTCTTGTATCCAATTCTTGTCTCCAAGTTCGGGATTGGTGCTAGTAGTTTGCTAGTAGTGTTGATTACTCCTTGTAGTTGATGCTAGTTGGTTTATTTGGTGGAAGATCATATGTTCAGATCCTTTATGCATATTATTACCCCTCTGATTATGAACATGAATATGCTTTGTGAGTAGTTACGTTTGTTCCTGAGGACAAGGGAGAAGTCTTGCTATTGGTAGTCATGTGAACTTGGTATTTGTTCGATATTTTGATAAGATGTATGTTGTCTAGCCTCTAGTGGTGTTATGTGAACGTCGACTACATAAAACTTCACCATTATTTGGGCCTAGAGGAAGGCATTGGGAAGTAATATGTAGATGATGGGTTGCTAAAGTGACAGAAGCTTAAACCCTAGTTTATGCGTTGCTTTGTAAGGGCTGATTTGGATCCATATGTTTCATGATATGGTTAGGTGTACCTTAATACTTTTGTTGTAGTTGCGGATGCTTGCAATAGAGGTTAATCATAAGTGGGATGCTTGTTCAAGTAAGAACAGCACCCAAGCACTGGTCCACCCACATATCAAATTATCAAAGTACCGAACGCGAATCATATGAGCGTGATGAAAACTAGCTTGACGATATTCCCATGTGTCCTCGGGAGCGCTTTTCCTATTGTAAGAGTTTGTCCAGGCTTGTCCTTTGCTATAAAAAGGATTGGGCCACCTTGCTGCACTTTATTTACTTTTGTTACTTGTTGCTCGTTATGATTTATCTTATCACAAAACTATCTGTTACCACTTATTTCAGTACTTGCAGAGAATACCTTGCTGAAAACCGCTTATCATTTCCTTCTGCTCCTTGTTGGGTTCGACACTCTTACTTATCGAAAGGACTATGATAGATCCCCTATACTTGTGGGTCATCACCGATCATCGGGCAAGTCTGTCAAAGTCCATACTTTGTTTTCATACATGGATCCTATCTCGGATTGCATGGCTTCAAGCCATTTGTTGGAATCTGGGCCCGCAATCGCTTCTTCATAGTTCGAAGGTTCGCTGTTGTCTAACAACATGATTTCCAAGATAGGGTTGCCATACCATTCTGGTGTGAACGTGTCCTTGTGAACCTTCGAAGTTTAGTAGCAACTTGATCTGAAGTACCTTGATCAACATCACTAATTTCCTCTCTAGTCGGTGCAGGCACCACAGGAACATCTTCCTGAGATGCGCTACTTTCCGGTTCAAGAGGCAGTACTTCATCGAGTTCTACTTTCCTCCCACTTATTTCTTTCGAGAGAAACTCTTTCTCCAGAAAGGACCCGTTCTTGCCTTCGGATCTAAGGTAGAAGGTATACCCAATGGTTTCCTTAGGGTATCCTATGAAGAGGCATTTTTCCGACCTGGGTTCGAGCTTTTCAGGTTGAAGTTTCTTGACATAAGCATCGCATCCCCAAACTTTTAGAAACGACAGCTTAGGTTTCTTTCCAAACCATAATTCATACAGTGTCGTCTCAACGGATTTAGATGGTGCCCTATTTAAAGTGAATGTAGTTGTCTCTAAAGCGTATCCCCAAAATGATAGTGGTAAATCGGTAAGACAGATCATAGACCGCACCATATCCAATAGAGTGCGATTATGACGTTCGGACACACCATTACGCTGAGGTGTTCCAGGAGGCGTGAGTTGTGAAACAATTCCACATTTCCTTAAGTGCGTACCAAACTCGTGACTTATATTCTCCCCCACGATCTGATCATAAGAACTTTATTTTTCTGTCATGTTGATTCTCTACCTCATTCTGAAATTCCTTGAACTTTTCAAAGGTCTCAGGCTTGTGTTTCATCAAGTAAACATATCCATATCTACTCAAGTCATCAGTGAGGGTGAGAACATAACGATAGCCACTGCGAGCCTCAACACTCATTGGACCGCACACATCAGTATGTATAATTTCCAATAAGTTGGTTGCTCGCTCCATCGTTCCGGAGAATGGAGTCTTGGTCATTTTACCCATGAGGCATGGTTCGCACGTGTCAAATGATTCGAAATCAAGAGACTCCAAAAGTCCATCTGTATGGAGCTTCTTCATGCGTTTGACACCGATGTGACCAAGGTTGCACTGCCACAGATATGTGGGACTATCATTATCAATCTTACATCTTTTGGTATTCACACTATGAATATGTGTAACATCACATTCGAGATTCATTAAGAATAAACCATTGACCAGCGGGGCATGACCATAAAACATATCTCTCATATAAATAGAACAACCATTATTCTCGAATTTAAATGAGTAGCCATCTCGTATTAAATGAGATCCAGATACAATGTTCATGCCCAAAGCTGGCACTAAATAACAATTATTGAGGTTTAAAACTAATCTCATAGGTAAATGTAGAGGTAGCATGCCGACAGCGATCACATCGACCTTGGAACCATTCCCGACGCGCATCGTCACCTCGTACTTCGCCAGTCTCCGTTTATTCCGCAGCTCCTATTTTGAGTTACAAATATGAGCAACCGCACCGGTATCAAATACCCAGGAGCTACTACTAGTACTGGTAAGGTACACATCAATTACATGTATATCACATATACCTTTGGTGTTGTCGGCCTTCTTATCCGCTAAGTACTTGGGGCCATTCCGCTTCCAGTGTCCGCTTCCCTTGCAATAAAAGCACTCAGTCTCAGGTTTGGGTCCATGCTTTGGCTTCTTCCCGGCAACTGGCTTACCGGGTGCGGCAACTCCCTTGCCGTCCTTCTTGAAGTTCTTTTTACCCTTGCCTTTCTTGAAACTAGTGGTTTTATTGACCATCAACACTTGATGTTCCTTTTTGATTTCTACCTCCGCTGATTTCAGCATTGAAAATACTTCAGGAATAGTTTTCACCATCCCCTGCATATTGTAGTTCATCACAAAGCTCTTGTAGCTTGGTGGGAGCGACTCAAGGATTCTGTCAATGACCGCGTCATCCGAGAGGTTAACTCCCAGCTGAGACAAGCGGTTGTGCAACCTAGACATTTTGAGTATGTGCTCGCTGACAGAACTATTCTCCTCCATCTTACAACTGTAGAACTTGTCGAAGACTTCATATCTCTCAACCCGGGCATGAGCTTGGAAAACCATTTTCAGCTCTTGGAACATATCATATGCTCCGTGTTGCTCAAAACGCTTTTGGAGCCCCAGCTCTAAGCTGTAAAGCATGCCGCACTGAACCAGGGAGTAATCATCACTATGCGACTGTCAGGCGTTCATAACGTCTTGAGTTGCTGGGAAAACGGGTGCTTCACCTAGTGGTGCATCTAGGACATATGCTCTTTTGGCAGCTATGAGGATGATGCTCAAGTTCCGGACCCAGTACGTATAGTTGCTGCCATCGACTTTCAGCTTGGTTTTCTCTAGGAACGCGTTGAAGTTGAGGGCAACATTAGCATGGGCCATTTGATCTACAAGACACATTGCAAAAGTTTTAGACTAAGTTCATGATAATTAAGTTCATCTAATCAAATTATTTAATGAACTCCCACTCAGATAGACATCCCTCTAGTCATCTAAGTGATCCATGATCCGAGTCAACTAGGCCGTGTCCGATCATCACGTGGGATGGACTAGTCATCATCGGTGAACATCTCCATGTTGATCGTATCTTCTATACGACTCATGTTCGACCTTTCGGTCTCTTGTGTTCCAAGGCCATGTCTGTACATGCTAGGCTCGTCAAGTCAACCTAAGTGTTTTGCATGTGTAAATCTGGCTTACACCCGTTGTATGTGAACGTTAGGATCTATCACACCCGATCATCACGTGGTGCTTCGAAACAACGAACTTTCGCAACGGCGCACAGTTAGGGGGAACACTTTCTTGAAATTGTTATGAGGGATCATTGAAGGAAATATGCCCTAGAGGCAATAATAAAGTTATTATTTATTTCCTCATATCATGATAAATGTTTATTATTCATGCTAGAATTGTATTAACCGGAAACATGATACATGTGTGAATACATAGACAAACATAAAGTCACTAGTATGCCTCTACTTGACTAGCTCATTAATCAAAGATGGTTATGTTTCCTAACCATAGACATGTGTTGTCATTTGATTAATGGGATCACATCATTAGGATAATGATGTGATTGACATGACCCATTCCGTTAGCCTAGCACTTGATCGTTTAGTATATTGCTATTGCTTTCTTCATGACTTATACAAAGTTCCTGCAACTATGAGATTGTGCAACTCCCGTTTACCGGAAGAACACTTTGTGTGCTACCAAACGTCACAACGTAACTGGGTGATTATAAAGGTGCTTTACAGGTGTTTCCGAAGGTACATGTTGGGTTGGCATAATTCGAGATTAGGTTTTGTCACTCCGATTGTCGGAGAGGTATCTCTGGGCCCTCTTGGTAATACTCATCACCTAAGCCTTACAAGCATTGTAACTAATGAGTTAGTTATAAGGTGATGTGTTACAGAACGAGTAAAGAGACTTGCCGGTAATGAGATTGAACTAGGTATTGGATACCGACGATCAAATCTCGGGCAAGTAACATACCGATGACAAAGGGAACAACGTATGTTGTTATGCGGTTTGACCGATAAAGATCTTCGTAGAATATGTAGGAACCAATATGGGCATCCAGGTCCCGCTATTGGTTATTGACCGATAATGGTTCTAGGTCATGTCTACATAGTTCTCGAACCCGTAGGGTCCGCACGCTTAACGTTACGATGACAGTTTTATTATGAGTTTATAAGTTTTGATGTACCAAAGTTTGTTCGGAGTCCCGAATGTGATCACGGACATGACGAGGAGTCTCGAAATGGTCGAGACATAAAGATTGATATATTGGACGACTATATTCGGACACCGGAAGTGTTCCGGGTGATTTCGGAGAAAACCGGAGTGCTGGGGGGGTTACCGGAACCCCCCGGGAGAGTATTGGGCCTTATGGGCCTTAGGGGAAAGGAGAGAGGGGCGGCCAGCATGGGCCGCGCGCCCCCTCCCCCCTCTGGTCCGAATTGGACTAGGAAGGGGGGCGGCGCCCCC